>NC_134353.1:130495416-130582916 GCF_048569485.1 Anomaloglossus baeobatrachus
GACAGGACATTGTGTTTAATGAAACAAATATAATCTTTAAATACAAAAACTTAAATGACGTTTGTGTTCAATTCCGCATCATTTCCAAGATCCCTGACTGCTGTCAAAGTCCTGGTCATATCCAACTGTACAAAGGGACAAAGCTAATGAAATCATATGATAGATTTAGAGGTACGGATAAAACATGAATATACTTATTCTCTAACTAGTACTGTATTTTGTTGTCTAACTCCTCTTAGAGCACGATGTTCCCAAATGAACCTTGTCATTACACAATAGTATGCTGGTATTTGTGTTACAGAGCTGAGAGGCTTCATCAGGAGAGCATTGAAACTTGATGATAAATGACACTGTCAAGTGATGCTCTGGTATGGTATTTTACACAGCATGGATTGAACAGCACGTAGTCTTTGTGTACTATTTAATATATTTTCTTATCTGCAGTCTTCTTTGGTATCAGATAAGAGAGATACAGAATGTGACAGTATTATCACTGCTTTTTATCTCACTGCACACACAGATTCAATCATGATGGTTTATTTCATACATATAACAGATCCTATAACAGAGACAAATCATTTTTACAAATGTCACTTGATGTCAGACTTTAAAGGGGTTCTCTGGGATCAAACAATTGATGACCCATATATAAAAGCTGCGGTGTTCCACTCCACACATTGCTTACATCTGCCCGCCACCAGAAGAGATTTTAACAGACTTGTGGGTTGCCAGTGTAAAGGCCCCTTTACACTAAACAACTTACCAGTGATCCCAACAACGATACAACCTGATAGGGATCGCTGGTAAGTTGCTAGGAGGTTGCTGGTGAGAGGTCACACAGTCAGACGCTCCAGCGATCCCACCAGCAACCTGACCTGGCAGGGATCGCTGGAGCATCGCTACACGGGTTGCTGGTGAGCTGTCACCAGCAACCAGTGACCAGCCCCCAGCCAGCAGCGACGCACTGAAGCGATGCTGCGCTTGGTAACTAAGGTAAATATCGGGTAACCAACCCGATATTTACCTTGGTTACCAGCGCACGCAGCTACACGTGCAGAGAGCAGGGAGCAGCGCACACTGCTTAGCGCTGGCTCCCTGCTCTCCTAGCTACAGCACACATGGGGTTAATTACCCGATGTGTACTCTGCTACACGTGCAAGGAGCAGGAGCTGGCACTGACAGTGAGAGCGGCGGAGGCTGGTAACGAAGGTAAATATCGGGTAACCAAGGACAGGGCTTCTTGGTTACCCGATGTTTACCGTGGTTACCAGTGTCCGCAGAAGCCGGCTCCTGCTGTCTGCACATTTAAGTCCCCTTTACACACTGAGACTTTCTAGCGATCATGCTGCACAGCGGGAAACAAAGGACCAAAGAATGTTCCTGAACGATTTGTAGCGATCAGCAACTTCACAGCAGGGGCCAGGTCGCTGTTTCACACACTGCAATGTCGCTGGGGAGGTCGCTATTACGTCACAAAACCGGTGACGTTACAGCGATGTCGTTTGCAATGTTGCAGTGTGTAAAGCCACCTTAAGACCCCTCTAATCTCATATTGATGACCTGTCCAATGAATAGGTCATAAATTGATTAGTTTTGGCAATCCTTTAATTTAGGATACATGCCAAACAGGAAACAATATATACTTCATTCTAGAATATGAACATGCTACATTTTTCAGGAAATTCACTTTTATGTGATGTGTATATACAGTTGAAACCAGAAGCTTACATACAGTATCTAAAAATATGCACGTCTGACCAAAGCATGTTCATCTCTTGTACACAGAACCCATCTCCTTCCTGAGTAGTATGATGGCTGGACATTCTTATTTTGATTGTACTTGCGTATAATTGTTTGCACAGAAAAACGAGGCACCTTCAGGTATCTGGAAATTGTACCCAAGGATGAGCCAGACTTGTGCAAGTCCACAATTCTGTTTCTGAGATCTTGGCTGATTTCTTCTGACTTTCCCATGATGCTACACAAAGCAGCAGTGTGTTTCAGGTGTGCATTAGAATACATCCACAGGTTTATCTCTAATTAACTCAGATGTTGCCAATAAACCTATCAAAAGCTTCCAAAGACATGACATCATCATATGAGCTATAATGTGAGGAGATGGCCTGGCTCAACTGTGCAGGTGCTCAGGAGAAAAATAGTAAGTAATAAGCAGAAATAAACTCCGGCACTCAATATGAAGGTAAGGAAAAAAATTGTAAGTCCAAAAACTGATGTGCATGACGAAAATAGTTTTATATAAATAAATAGTTCAGTCCAATATGTAGATAAGAATGTAGAAGTCCAACAAGAGACTATACAGACAGAAATCTTGATGTTGCGACTGAAATGTCTTTCTCAAAAGACTGTCTACACGAGACAAATAAGAAAAATACTAATGAATATGTACATCAGACATGTCATGACTGACTTTTCTGTATGTCATTAGAACAATGTTATATACTTTTTCCAATGTCAAAAACAAGATTGTCTGATATACATATTGTATATATGTACATATACATCAAGATTTCTGTCTGTATAGTACTCGTAGTCTCTTGTTGGACATCTACATTCTTATCTACATATTGGACTGAACTATTATTTAAATAAAACTACTTTCGTCATGCACATCAGTTTTTGGACTTACAATTTTTTCCCTTACCTTCATATTGAGTGCTGGAGTTTATTTCTGCTTATTATCATCATATGGGCTGTCCCATATTGTTTAAAAGTAGTGTTGAGCGAGTATGCTTGTCACTACTCGGTACTCGCACGAGTATCACTGTACTCGGGCTACTCGGCGGGGACCGAGTAATCTCGCGATACTCGTGCTGTACTCGTGGTCTTCATCCCTGCATGTTGGCGCTCTTTTGAGAGCCAGCCCTCATGCAGGGATTGGCTGGCAGACCACTGCAATGAAACAGCACTGTTAGTTGTGGAATTGCAGTGATTGGCCGGCCTGCACAGCGTGACCGAGCCTTTATACCGGCGGGCGCGCTGTGCTCTGCACACAGCCATCCAGACAGTCAGTGCAGGGAGAGTGTTGCTGCTTCAGGGAAAGGTTTGCGGCCCTTTATAGTTATTTCCGTAGCAGGGCTGCAAACAGTGTGACCAGAAGTCCTTCTCAGGACTATTGTAGTTGTATACTGTCAGGACCGGGAGGACTGGTAGACCCAGGAGGTTGATCCGCTGGACCGAGCACCCCACCGGGGGGCAGGGTACACGGCAGCCGGAGCACTGGCGTGGCCGGGATGGGAGCCAACGCCTCGTCCAACGCCTCGTCTTCCAGGTGGGACATCACAAAGGCTATCTTGGCTTGGTCGGAAGCGAAGAGGTGCGGGAGTAATTTGAAGTGCAGCGAGCACTGGTTCAAAAACCCCCGGCAGTTCTTGGGGTCCCCGGCATACCGAGGCGGAGCAGCGAGACGTAGTTGCGAGGCTGCGGAGACAACAGGTTCGGATCCAGACACAGTTTGCTGCGTGGACTGAGACGAGGCGGCAGTCTGTAATGTGTACAACCGGTGGTCCACAGACGTCAGGAACTTCAGTATGCGGTGTAAGGTTTCACGCTGTTGCACCAGTTCCTGGCGTAGTTCAGCCAGCTCAGACGTTTGTGCTCCAGCGGGATCCATGGCCTGATCAATCTGTCAGGACCGGGAGGACTGGTAGACCCAGGAGGTGGATCCGCTGGTCCGAGCACCCCACCGGGGGGCAGGGTACACGGCAGCCGGAGCACTGGCGTTGCCGGGATGGGAGCCTCGTCCCACAGGGGATGGGAAGAACAAAGTCACTGAGGTCACGGAGTTCCTAAGACTGTACGGTATACTGGTACAGGTGCCGGGTAGCAAAGACAAACAGTAGTCCAGGACACGGCACAAGGGGACCTGAGCACCTAGCTCACAAGACAAGGCTTCAAGACACGTTGATCAGGCGCCGCCCACATGGAAAGGCCAGTCTTATATACCCAGCACAGCGTCATGTCATTTCCTGCTGCAGGTGTGCTGGGCCTATAAGACCAGGAGAGTAGGTGCGGCCTGGTCCTATACAGAACCATGTGGCTAAGCCTCAGAGTCAGACTCATAAGACCAGGAGCAGGACACAGGAGAGCACGAGCGGGAGCGGCAGCCATGACCGGTGGACACGTGGACTGGATCAGTGGTTAAGGAGCAGTGCAATGACGGTGAGGCCGGATCAGTGGGTACGGAGCGGTGAAGGGATGGTGCAACCGGATCAGCGGGTAAGGAGCGGTGCCAAGGCATCGGGAGCGTGACATATACAGGCAGGCAGGGTATAGCCAGGTCGGAGTACAGGAGCAGAGTCCTTCTCAGGACTATTGTTGCTGTATACAGGCACGGCAGGCAGGGTATAGCCAGGTCGGAATACAGGCTAGTGACCAGAAGAGTCCTTCTCAGGACTATTGTAGCTGTATACAGGCAAGCAGGCAGGGTATATAGCCATTCCTAGTGGTGACCGTATACCAGCCTTCATCACCATATCTGGGGCTGGTGTACACAGTCTAAAACAGTCTGATAGTGTCAAACTTCTCAGTAATTGTCGCTCCTAAAAACCTGTTAGGTTCTTAGTGCGTCCGTGCTTGCATTTAAAAACCGCACGTGTGTGCCTGTCGGTGGCAGCGTACAGGTGCACTTGTGTGCGTTTTGCACAAACTTGGATATAACGCACAAGTCTAGTGAATAATACACGTCAGTCAGCAGTGTCTGATAGTGTCAAACTTCTCAGTAATTGTCGCTCCTAAAAACCTGTTAGGTTCTTAGTGCGTCCGTGCTTGCATTTAAAAAATGCACGTGTGTGGCAGTCGGTGGCAGCGTCAGGCTCCACATTGTCCCTGGATAGAGACATGCATGATGGCCTGTAAACCTGAAGTGCCCATTGTAAGGAAGTGGGTCTATTGTAGTATAGCCCTTTGGCAGGGCAGCCAAAAATTTGGAGGCTCAACATTGTCCCTGGATAGAGATGTGCATGAGGGCCTCAAAACATTGTTCCCATTGCAAAGGAGCGGGTCTCCTGTCGTTGTAATGCCCATTCTGAAAGAATGGGCGAAAAAATTTACCACTGGGGGTATACCTGAAACAACGGCCTAACTATTGTAACGGTCATCATGGTGGCGCATGAGGAGAAGGAGGAGCAGTCCAGTGATTATCCAAAGTCCAGAAGTGTGTACCCATGGGTGAGTGGAGGTACATGGCAAATTCCCGTTACAAACTTTAAATTCCGCTGTCATTTGCTGGTGGTGTGGGGAAGTCTGGCCCAATCCAACCCTTGTTCATCTTGATCAGAGTCAGCCTGTCAGCATTTTCAGTTGACAGGCGGGTGCGTTTATCTGTAATGATTCCACCTGCGGCACTAAAAACACGCTCTGACAAAACGCTAGCGGCAGGGCAGGCCAGGACTTCCAAGGCGTAGAGAGCCAATTCATGCCACGTGTCCAGCTTGGATACCCAATAATTGTAAGGCACAGAGGAATGTCAGAGTACAGTTGTTCGATCTGCAAGGTACTCCTTGAGCATCTGGGCAGACTTAGGATTTCTTGTGGCACTACCCCGCACCTCAGGGGCTGTGGTACGTGAGGGGCTGAGAAAACTGTCCCACATCTTAAAGACTGTTCCCCTACCTCTGGCGGATTGGACTTGTGCCCCTCTCGGCTGTACGCCTTGGTTGTCCACTGATTCCTGACCTATGCCGCTAGCGTTTTGTGAGGGGAATGCTTTGCCTACTTCCGTGACTATGGCCTTCCGGAACTGCTGCATTTTGCCTGACCTCTCCGCCTCGGGAATAAGAGACATAAAGTTCTCCTTTTAGCGTCGGTCTAACAGTGTTACCAACCAGTAATGATTGTCGGCCAAGATGTTCTTAACACGAGGGTCACCAGACAGGCAGCTTACCATAAAGTCAGCCATGTGCGCCAGACTCTTAACAGCCATCACTTCAGTATCCTGACCAACACGATGACTGAACATGCTGTCCTCCTCCTCATCATCATCTACCCTGTCCTCCGGCCAGCCACGCTGAACCGAGGATATGACTGGTGTGCATGTCATATCCTCAATTTGGCCAGAGAGTTGCTCCATGTCTTCATCCTCCTCCTCGTCATAGTCCTCCACTGCATGTTGTGATGAGACGAGGCTGGGCTGTGTGTTATCACCCACACCCACTACTGTTCCTTGCTCCAACTCATCGCGCTCCGCCTGCAATGCATCATGTTTGTTTTTGAGCAGAGACCATTTTAGAAGGCAGAGAAGCGGTATGGTGACGCTAATAATGTCGTCATCGCCGCTCACCATCTTGGTGAAGTCCTCAAAGTTTTGGCGGATGGTACATAGGTCGGACATCCATCTCCACTCCTCAGGTGTTATGTGTGGAGTTTGACCCATTTCCCGACGGCTTACGTGATGCAGGTACTCAACAACTGCCCTCTTCTGCTCACATATCCTGACCAACATGTGCAGAGTTGAATTCCAACGCGTGGGGACATCACACACCAGTCTGTGAGCCGGAAGATGCAAACGGCGCTGAAAGCCGGCAAGGCCGGCTGAAGCAGTAGGTGACTTTCGAAAATGTGCAGACAGGTTGCGAACTTTTGCCAGCAGATCAGACAGCTCTGGGTATGACTTTAGAAACCGCTGAACCACGAGGTTGAGCACATGGGCCATGCATGGAACATGTGTCAGCTGGCCTCGCCTCAAAGCCGCCACCAGGTTCCGGCCATTGTCACACATGACCTTTCCTGGCTTTAGGTTCAGAGGTGTGAGCCAGTGATCTGCCTGCTGTTTCAGAGCTGTCCACACCTCTTCTGCATTGTGGGGTTTGTCACCTATGCAGATTAACTTCAGCACAGCCTGTTGCCGCTTCGCCGAGGCAGTGCTTCTGTGTCGCCCTGGACAAGCCAGGGGCCACAGAGCACAACACTTACACACCTCACATTCCCTGCAGGCACATCATAGTCAAAACACAAACTCCTTGTTGCCTTCCCCAGGGGCTGTTGTCCTCACCAGGGGGTGGAGCCAGGTGGTTGGTCTCCACCCACCAAGGAGTTTACAGTCCTGGAGGAGGGAAAACACAGGCAGTGAGAGTTAAGCTAAGGAAGTGGAAGGAGGAAAGTAGTAGAGAGGAGAAAAGTGACAGCAAAGAGCCTGAAGTTGGTCCGGGTGTGTGGCCCGGACAGGACTGCAAGGTTGGCAGGCGGTGGTGACCGTCTGCAGTGGAGGCCGATTGGAGTCTGCCGTAAGGACTGTGGACGGGTGGTGACCCGGCGGTACCGGACCGGTATACAAAGAGAAGCCAGCACCATTGGCAGGGGCCTTTCGGATCCCGGCAAGGCTTGGAGTCACCGTGAATTTGCCAAATCCGTTAGTGAACGGGACCTCCGGGTTTCCAAACAGCCAAGTCCCGATAGAAGGCAACCGTCCAACCGTGAAGGGGAGACACCGCCACCGCCAAGGGCAACCGTCTCCCAGGGCCAGCGCCTGCGGGCAAAAGGGGCTCCTCCGGCCCATATCCAGGTCGGGGAGCGGGTTACCGGTGGGAACCCATCGCTACCAACACTGAACTTAGGTGCAGGGAGAGACAGTCATCACTAACCTGCAGGGAGGAACAACTGCAGCCGTCCGAGGGGCCCGTCCATCCAGCCGCTTGTTTTACCGTGAACTGTGTCATCATCATTGGGCTGAGTGAGTACCTCCGTGCCGTGCGGCACAGCGCTGCCACTGCGACCCTGCACCTCATCAGGCCCCGCAACCCGCCTGTCATCCATCTCTACCCCATCACCGGGCCCCGGGACAACCCAACTGCCACTGCTCCCTGTCACCGCTCCCGGGATCCCCGTCCAGAGCAGCGGTGGTGTCCACACAATCACCACAACCGTGGGTGGCGTCACGGACAATATCCCCAAAACCCAAACCACCCCTTTTCATTCACGGGCGAGGAGCGCCGCTCGAGTCCCCGGGATCCGGCCATCGCTCAAGCCACCAAGCAGCAGCAGCCGTAGAGCAGCGGCAGCCGGACCCGAGCAGTGGGAGAGCGCAGCGTCCCCTCCTCCGCCCGCGACACTTCCAGCTTGGGACTGGTGTGGAGGGTAAAGTGGATGAGGATGCGCAGGAGGAGGAGGAGGCTGAGGAGCATGACATTCCGGAGCTGTAGAGTGTGGGTGAAACCCTGACTGAGGTAGGGCCTGCAAAACTTGGTGTGGGAAGGACGTGTTCCGTCCCTCGCTCAGACTAAGTCCCAGCTTCCACAATATTAACCCAGTGTGCCGTCAACGAGATGTAGCGTCCTTGCCCACAAGCACTTGTCCACGTGTCTGTGGTTAGGTGGACTTTGGCTGAAACAGCGTTGTTCAGGGCACGGGTGTTGTTTTGTGACATGTGGTTATGCAATTCGGGGACGGCACACCGGGAGAAATAGTGGCGGCTGGGGACCGAGTAACGTGGGACAGCTGTCGCCATCAGGTCGTGGAATGTTTCTGTCTCCACCAGCCTAAAAGGCAACATTTCCAGCGCAAGCAGTCGCGAAATGTTAGCATTTAGAAGTGTGGCATGTGGGGCGTTGGCAGTGTATTTGCGCCTGCGTTCAAAGGTTTGCTGAATGGATAACTGAACGCTGCGCTGGGACAAGGACGTGCTTGATGATGGTGTTATTTCTGCGTGGGCAACTGCAGGTGCAGGGCCGGAGGAGGCTTGTTCGCGGGCAGCATGGACAGGGGATTGGCTCGCATGCATAACAAGCGAAGACGTAGCAGTGACATCAGCAAGCACTGCTCCTCGACTCTGTTGTACATCCCACAAAGTCGGGTGCTTGGCTGACATGTGCCTGATCATTCTGGTGGTGGTCAGGCTGCTAGTTTTGGTACCCCTGCTGATGCTGGCATGGCAGGTGTTGCAAATGGCCTTTTTAGAATCATCTGGAGCCAACTTAAAAAACTGCCAGACTCGGGAAGACCTAACATTTGTACAGGCACCTTGTGTCGTGTTGTTGTTCCGGGGAACGGTTGCCTGACGTCTGCCTGGGGCCACCACCCTGCTTCTTACTGCCTGTTGGGATGCTATGCCTCCCTCCCCCTGTGCACTGCTGTCCTCGCTCTGCATATCCTCCTGCCAGGTTGGGTCAGTTACTGGATCATCCACCACGTCGTCTTCCTCTTCCGCACCCTGCTCCTCCTCCTGACTTCCTGACAATTGTGTCTCATCATCGTCCACCCCTTGTTGAGACACGTTGCCAACTTCGTGAGAACGTGGCTGCTCAAATATTTGGGCATCTGTACATACAATCTCGTCATGGCCCACTTCAACAGGAGCTGGCGAGAGGCCAGAATGTGTGAATGGAAATGTGAACAGCTCTTCCGAGTGTCCAAGTGTGGGATCAGTAATGTCCGTGGACGTGTACTCGGCCTGGTGGTAGGAAGGAGGATCAGGTTCTGAAATGTGCGGTGCAGTATCACGGCTACTGACACTTGACCGTGTGGAAGACAGAGTGTTTGTGGTGGTGCCAATCTGACTGGAAGCATTATCCGCTATCCAACTAACAACCTGTTGACACTGGTCTTGGTTCAAGAGCGGTGTACTGCTGCGGTCCCCAAGAATTTGGGACAGGACGTGCGAGCGAGTTGATGTGGCCCTTTGTTGTGGCGAAATTAGAGCTTGCACACGACCTCGGTCTCTGCCTGCACCACCATCACGTCCACTTCCTTGTTCGTTGCCAACGCCATTGCGCATTTTGCAATGCTGTGCTGATGTGTATTCACTAGACTTGTGCGTTATATCCAAGTTTGTGCAAAACGCACACAAGTGCACCTGAACGCTGCCGCCAACAGGCACACACGTGCGGTTTTTAAATGCAAGCACGGACGCACTAAGAACCTAACAGGTCTCTATCCAGGGACAATGTGGAGCCTCCCAATTTTTGGCTGCCCTGCCAAAGGGCTATACTACAATAGACCCACTTCCTTACAATGGGCACTTCAGGTTTACAGGCCATCATGCACGTCTCTATCCAGGGACAACGTGGAGCCTCCCAATTTTTGGCTGCCCTGCCTAAGGGCTATACTACAATAGACCCACTTCCTTACAATGGGCACTTCAGGTTTACAGGCCCTCATGCACGTCTCTATCCAGGGACAATGTGGAGCTTCCCAATTTTTGGCTGTCCTGCCAAAGGGCTATACTACAATAGACCCACTTCCTTACAATGGGCACTTCAGGTTTACAGGCCCTCATGCACGTCTCTATCCAGGGACAATGTGGAGCCTCCCAATTTTTGGCTGCCCTGCCAAAGGGCTATACTACAAAAGACCCACTTCCTTACAAAGGGCACTTCTGGTTTACAGGCCATCATGCACGTCCCTATCCAGGGACAATGTGGAGCCTCCCAATTTTTGGCTGCCCTGCCTAAGGGCTATACTACAATAGACCCACTTTCTTACAATGGGCACTTCAGGTTTACAGGCCCTCATGCACGTCTGTATGCAGGGGCATTGGTGAACCTCACAATTTTGGACTGCCCTGGCAAAGGAAAATACTACAAAGACTCACTTCCTCAAAATGGGCACATTAGACTCAAGAGGCCTTCATGTACGTCTCTTCTCAGGGACATCGGAGTGCCACACAATGTTTTCACGTAAAATCTTTCATGTAATCTCCAAAAGTAACATACACCAGCTCTATCTCACTATTGGGTATGTGCCCTTAACATTTCCGCCATGAAAATTCATTTTGGTGTCATTTTTGAAGGTTTTCTGGTGAGTCCGTAAAAATGGCGTAAAACGCGGACAAAATTGTTCACAGCTGTGACTTTTGAGTGATAAATGCTTCAAGGGGTTTTCCCCATGCTGTTGCCATGTCATTTGAGCACTCGTCTGAGACTTTTGTGACATTTTTAGGGTTTCTACATGCTGCCGGGGGTCATTTCACAAAAATACTCGGGTCTCCCATAGGATAACATTGGGCTCGGTGCTCGGGCCAAGTACACGAGTATCTTGGGATGCTCGGCCCGAGCCTCGAGCACCCGAGCTTTTTAGTACTCGCTCATCACTATTTAAAAGCATAGTACTCTTAGTATATGTAAACTTTTGACTTTGTAGAAAGTAATAAAAACATTCTCTCTCATTTTCTGGCATTTGGCAAATAAAAGTAAGTTTGTTTCCTAATTGACCTAAAACAGGAAAGGTTTATTCTGTTTTCTTGTCAGATAATGAGAAAAACCTGCAGATGTGTCTTTTTAGATAGTGTATGTGAACTTTTGGTTTCAACTATCTATCTATCTATCTATCTATCTATCTATATATCTATATATTAATTAGAATCCATTCAGCCTTCTTTCAGAAGTATATGTATTTTAGTTCATCTTGTGAGGTGGATCAGGGTGGGCACACAGGCCACAGGCATCATTGAAGAAGGGGGGTGAGGAACACATGAAGTGGGTAGTAGAAGCACTGTAGGCCATAGGCAGTCAGAGATCAGGAAGCAGGTAGTAGAAGCATTGTAGGATGCAGGTAGACCAGGACACAGGAGTACTGAAAGTCTTAAAGAGAACCATCCATCAGGATTTTCATATATAAAGTAAAGCCAGTGCTAAACTGGCTCTAGGAGGCTAAATGTAAACATATATTCTGTTCTGAGATTGGATGTTTTATTTCAGAAATATGGGCAAGTAAAGTTACAGAAATGCACTGTTATTTGATTGATAGCAGCTCCAGAATATATAATATGTGGGTTGGGTTTTGTTATCTATTCCTGCCTGTCTAGTGCCTGACCTTGGTAGATGCTAGACTGTATGGGCTGCTCCAGGTATAAGTCATTACTCTCACGTTATAGGGGCATGTTTGAAATGCAGCCCATACAGTGTAACATCTACCAAGGCCAGGGAGTATGCCACAGTAGGTGACATACTCCTTAGCAATATACACCCTCTCAGGTATTTTGTTGTTTGTCTTACTCACTCTGGGATGATTTTCTGCTTCAGCACGCATTCCCTCCTGTAGGTGATTTGCCCTCTGCTCTGCCCTCTGGTTCCTTAGGAGGAAAGTGAGGTGCTCGATGGCCGATCAGGTAGCATAGACCCAAGTTGCCATAATTTAGTTTGTGGTTAGGGCTATTCCAACTCCTGCAGGAATTACTATGGACTGCAGGGTTGGAACCTCTAGCTTTTACAGGAACAGGCGGCGTCTACTGCAGTTTTATAGTATGTTACCTTTACCCCATGTGAGTTGCAATACAAACATAATAATAACAGCTATTACCGTATATAAGAATTAAAAAGGTACTTCTATATTGGTAAAATGGCTGATCATTTTCTATGGACAACCTAGCTGATGCTTTTACATGGACACCAGTGATAAGATTTTCATCAATCTCTATTTAATCTACTTCTATTTTTAAAGGGGATACCACTTATTTTAAGTCTGGTTCTTTTATATTCGTACGATGGCTGATAGTTTCCTATGGAGAATCTAGCTGATAATATTACATGGACACCAGGGAAAATATTTTCGTCAACCTCTATTTAACCCCTTCACGACCGGCCGATTTTGCGCTATCCGAATTTTCTTTTTTGCCATTCTTCTACCGAGAGACATAACTTTTTTATTTTTCTGTCAATCTGGTCTTATGAGGGTTTGTTTTTTTGCGGAACGAGCTGTACTTTTAAAAGAAACCAAGAGTTTTACAAAATAGTGTACTGGAAAACGGCAAAAAAATTACAAATATGGAAAAATTGCAAAAACAAATGCGATTGCACTATTGTTTTTGAGATATTTTATTCACTGTGTTCTCTATATGGTAAAAATGATGTGTTGTTGTGCTGCCTAAGGTTGGTGCGAGTTCATAGATACTAAACATGAATAGGTTTTACTTTTATCTAAGGGGTTAAAAAAAATCAGAAGTTTGTTCGAAAAAAGTGGTGTATGTTTTACGCCATTTTCCTCTACCCGTAGCGTTCTAATTTTTTGGGCTCTATGGCTCATTGATGGCTTATTTTCTGCATCTCGGGCTGACATTTGTAACGGTACCATTTTTGCGCAAATGCTACTTTTTGATCACCTGTTGTTGCATTTTGCGCAAAATATGTGGCAACCAAAAAACTTAACATTGATGTTTGGAATATTTTTGCCACTACGCCATTTACCAATCAGAATGATTAAGTTAATATTTTGATAGATTGGGCATTTCTGAATGCGGAGATACCAAATGTGTGTATATTTTTTTTATTTGTTTTAACCCTTTAATTTTCAATGGGGCGAAAGAGAGGGATTTGAACTTTTAGGTTTTTTATTTTTTTTAATTTTTCAAAAAATTTTAAAACTTTTTTTATATTTTACTAGTCCCCATAGGGGACTATAAGGATCAGCAGTCTGATCGCTCATTCTTTTCTCCCGATCAGCACCGCTCAGACTAGGAGAAATTATCATCTCTTGTAAGCTTCAGTACTCGGCTGCTTCTTACAGGACCTAAGTCATGTGGGCTACAGGAGGCATCACATGACCCTGTGCTACCATGACAACCACCAGATTCACGTGATCACGTCACGTGACTTCCGGTATTGGGTGGTGAGTAAACTTCTACTGCGATCGCTGTTAATATGGCACTGTCACATCTTGACAGAGCTATTTAAGGGGTTAGCAGGTATAGGCGGATAGCGATTCCACTCGTTCCCGCTAGGCACACATGTCAGCTGTACAAAATACACTATGACCGCAGGGACCTTATATTACTGCCTGCAATCATTAAGGGATTAATCTACTTCTATTTTAAAGGGGTTTGCCACTTATTATAAGCCTACAGGCCCAGTTATATGTGAAATATTAAACTGAACATTACATATTCTCTCAAAATCCAGCGATGCCTTTCTGCCAAAGTCCCAATCTTTGTTGATTGGCTACATCAGTTGTAGCACATCAGCAGAGCTTTAGACAACCCCTGATTTCATTGCTGCGGATGATCATGAGAGACCGTGGCAATGGTGGAGAATCAGTGTTGGATCAGGGGAAGGTAAGTAAAGCTCCATTTGCTATTTCACACATAGCTGAGCCTGTGGAATAAAAATAGGTGAAAGGAGACAACCCCTTTAACACCAAATACCTAATATTCTTGTGCTACAGATTTCATTCAGTAAAAAAAGACATTTTTATAGACCTATTTGCCTCATGGGAAGTAACTAAATGTCATCTCAATGACCGGACTTCTGTCTAATGTCATTTTATTTGCAATCCATCTTGAACCTTTCCTGCAATAAATGTATTTCATACGTACTCGACTTTTAAAACTTCCTTGGAAGTGATGTCTCATTTCAATAGTCTAAGAATCTTGAGCACATTAGAGTTTGACTTTGTAATGGAAAGAATAAAATTTACACAATAGGCTGATGTTTACTTTAAGCAGGATTTCACCCAGCACGGTCAGTGTTGTGTATTCACACACTGCAATACACGATAACATACATTTCTGTACAAAATGCCTATTTTGTCTGCATTCTCATGGGATTCAGATTTATTTTATAAATAAGTGATCAAAATTCATATATACAGCTGTATTGAACATGTCATCAGTTATCTAAGTAAATATATTTGTTAAGAGCCTATTGACATGAATTCCTCACGAGATGTCAGGAACAACCCATCCAATCGACACAGAGAAATCAAACCAAAGATGTCCCTTAATTTGGTAATGTTTAATAATGAGAAATGACAGAGGGATTGAACACACTTACTGAAATGTATTTAATAATTTGTACAAAAGCTTTTGTTGGTGATGCCAAGGCACTGGTTGCAAGCATTGCTCAGGTGTGATTTTAAACCATTCCTCCAGACAAACACTCTTCAAATACTGAAGGCCCCATGGGCTCCTTCAATGAACTCTGAGCTTTAAGGCCCAGTCACACACAATGACTTACCAGCGATCCCGAAAACGATGCGACCTGATAGGGATCGCAGGTAAGTCGCAGAGAGGTCGCTGGTGAGATGTCACACAGTCAGATCTTACCAGCGATGCAGGAACAATACAGGTCGCAGTAGCAACCTGTATAACGATCTCAGCAGTCTCTGTGACCCTGTCACACAGTGTCAAACACAGCGATGTGTCCTGCCCAGCAGGACATCGCCTTTGAAGAAAATGGCCTGGACCATTCTGCAACGACTAGCGATCTCACAGCAGGGGCCTGATCGCTGGTAGGTGTCACACATAACGAGATCGCTAACGGGATCGCTTTTGCGTCACCAAAACCGTGACTCAGCAGCGATCTCGATAGCGATCTCATTATGTGTGACGGTACCTTTAGTTCCTTCCATACATTTTCTATTGGATTTAGCTCAGGTGATTGGCAGTGCCATTTTAGTAGCTTTATTGTCTTTTTCTGAAACCAATTGAAAGTTTACTTGGCTGTGCATTTGTGATAATTGTCCACCTCGTTTCATCTTTATCATCCTGTTTGATAGCGGCAGATTTTTATCTAGAACGTCTCTCTTCATTTGTCCATTCATCCTTCCTTCAAGTATATGAAGTTTGCCAGTGCCGTATGCTGAAAAAAAGTGCCACACCATGATGTTCCCACCCCCAAACTTCACTGTTTTGAGGTGATATGTAGTGCCTTTTGGCCTCCAAACATGATGTGTGTTATGGCATCCAAAGAGCTCAAATTTGATTTAATCTGACCAGACTATTTTCTCTATATTCATATTTTAGCTTCTCTAAAATGTTATTGAGCAAACTTTTAACGCATTTGAACATGCTTATTGTTCAGCAAAGGAGTCTTGCGTGGTGAGCATCCATACAGGGCATAGAGGTTGAGTGCATTACTTATTGTTTTCTTTTAAACAATTGTATCTGTTGATTCCAGGTCTTTCTGTAGCTCTCCACAGGTGGTTCTTGGCACTTGGGCAACTCTTCTGATAATTCTTTTCATTCCTCTGTCTGAAATCTTGCAGAGATCAACAGGTAATGGCTGGTTTATGGTCAAATTATGTTCTTTCCACTTCCAAATTATGGCCCCAGTAGTGCTCAGTGGAACATTCAGTAGTATAGATATTCTTCTGTAACAAATGCCAGCAGTATTTTTCGCAAAAATAATGTTGTGAAGCTCTTAAGTCACCTCACTGGTTTTACCCATCATGAGATGTTTCTTATGTGGAATCTTATTACCAAGATGTTTCTTGGTAATAAGATACTTTTTTATAGGCCATCAGTTGAACCATCTGATATGTTATTTTTCACTTAGTGGCAGGATTGCTTTCTAATTACTGATAAACTTCAGCTGGTGTCATGATTTTGCATAGCTTTTTGCACCTCTCATTCCTCATGTGTTCAATATTTTTTCCCGGTGTCATATCTCATTATTCGACATAATTTATGGACATCTAAGGTTTGAGATCTTAGCTTGTGTGGCATGAATTGTTTGTTACCAACAACTGGTGGTAAATTCATGTCAATAGCAGCTTTAGGAATATATTTATTTAAAAAATTGGTGATGTGTTTAACACATATCACCTGCTGTATACAGTACCGACCAAAAGTTTGGACACACCTTCTCATTCAAAGAGTTTTCTTTATTTTCATGACTCTGAAAATTGTAGATTCACATTGGCTACCTCTTGAAGCTCATCCAGAGAATGTCAAGAGTGTGCAAAGCAGTAATCAAAGTAAAAGGTGGCTACTTTAAAGAACCTAGAATATAAGACATATTTTCAGTTGCTTCACACTTTTTTGTGAAGTATTTCACTCCACATGTGTTAATTCATAGTTCTGATGACTTCAATGTGAAGCTACAATTTTCAGAGACATGAAAATAAAGAAAACTGTTTCAATAATGTGTGTCCAAACCTTTGGTCTTTACTATATAAATATATATATATATATATATATATATATATATATATATACACACACACACACAGTACAGACCAAAAGTTTGGACACACCTCCTCATTCAAAGAGTTTTTTTTATTTTCATGACTTTGAAAATTGTAGATTCACATTGAAGGCATCAAAACTATGAATTAAAACATGTGGAATGAAATACTTAAAAAAGTGTGAAACAACTGAAAATATGTCTTATATTCTAGGTTCTTCAAAGTAGCCACCTTTTGCTTTGATTACTGCTTTGCACACTCTTGGCATTCTCTTGATGAGCTTCAAGAAGTAGTCACCGGAAATGGTCTTCCAACAGTCTTGAAGGAGTTCCCAGAGATGCTTAGCACTTGTTCGGCCTTTTGCCTTCACTCTGTGGTCCAGCTCACCCCAAACCATCTCGATTGGGTTCAGGTCTGGTGACTGTGTGTGAGTGCCAGGGAGGACTGGTAGGCCCAGGAGGTGGATCCACTGGACCGAGCACCCCACCTAGAGGGCAGGGTACATGGTAGTTGGAGCACTAGCGTGGCAGGAACGGGAAGAACCAGGTCACCAGGGTCATGGAGTCCCATAGGACAGTACAGGAACAGGTGCAGGTATCAGGAAGCAAAGACAGGACCAGGTCACTAGGGTCACAGCGTACTTTAAGGCAGTAATACAGGAAACAGGAACAAAAGGACCTGAGCACCTAGCTCACAAGACAAAGCAAAGAAACACAAGCGATGATCAGACCCCGCCCACATAGAAAGGCCAGTCTTATATACCCAGCACAGCCTCAGGTCATTTCCTGTTGCAGCAGTGCTGGGCCTATAAGACCAGGTGAGTGGGCGCAGCCCGGTCCTATACAGAAACATGTGACTAAGACTCAGAGTCAGACTCCTGAGACCTGGAACAGGACTCAGGGGAGCAAGAGCAGGAGCGGCAGGCGTGACCGGTGGACGCATGGACTGGACCAGTGAGCAAGGACCGCCAGTGCAATGCAGGTGCGACCGGATCAGTGGGTACGGAGCGGTGCTTGGATGGTGAAACCGGCTCAGTAGGTAAGGAGCGCTGCTGGGAGACCGGGAGCGTGACACTGTGGAGGCCAGATCATCTGGCGTAGCGCCCCATCACTCTCCTTCTTAGTCAAATAGCCCTTACACAGCCTGGAGGTGTGTTTGGGGTCATTGTCCTGTTGAAAAATAAATGATGGTCCAACTAAACGCAAACCAGATGGAATAGCATACCGCTGCAAGAAGCTGTGGTAGCCATGCTGGTTTAGTATGCCTTCAATTTTGAATAAATCCCCAACAGTGTCACCAGCAAAGCACCCCAAAACCATCACACCTCCTGCTCCATGCTTCACGGTGGGAACCAGGCATGTAGAGTCCATCCGTTCACCTTTTCTACAAAAACACGGTGGTTGGATCCAAAGATTTCAAATTTGGACTCATCAGACCAAAGCACAGATTTCCACTGGTCTAGTGTCCATTTCATGTGCTCTTTAGCCCAAGCAAGTCTCTTCTGCTTATTGCCTGTCCTTAGCAGTGGTTTCCTAGCAGCTATTTTACCATGAAGGCCTGCTGTACAAAGTCTCCTGTTAATAGTTATTCTAGAGATGAGAAGGCATGTCCAAACGTTTGGTCTGTACTCTCTCTCTCTCTCTCTCTCTCTCTCTCTCTCTCTCTCTATATATATATATATATATATATATATATATATATATATATATACAGACAGGATCTGGTAAAGTAGCAGCATTTTTATTGTCGAAGTACACAGCTCGTTCCACAATGGGACAGAAAAAGATATTGTTGATGAACATTTAATTGCATGAATAGAGAAAGAGATAGGACAGGTGGCATCAGCAATGTCAGTGAAATTAATTATTATACTCCATTTAAACACATTGCGCATCATTACAGGCAATTAATACAGTTTTTCAATATCGAAAATCAGGCGTTTTATATCTAAAATTCACAATGACTAACATTTAGAAATAGTAATAGTTCTTCTGGAGATTCTGGTGAGATTTGTGGCCCTTTTTAGCTGGAGAAATACTTTAGGACCAATTCAATTTACCCTCTGTCATCTTTTAACTTTTCTATTTCTTAAATGAGATTTTGAATTTGGGTTTTTGCCCAATTTAAATAAAAAGATGGTTAAACTCTTCAAAATGTTAGTTGTTATCTTGAGGAGTCCATAAACAGAAAATGATTTACTGAGTACACACAGAACATCGAAACCTAAGAAAACTAATATATTTTTTTAAGTTCTTAATTGGAAAGTAAATATTAAAATGTGAATATTTTACACATCAGCCGTGTATAATATAAATCCTCTTTTGTTAAGACGTGGAACACTACAAACATTCAAACAGTGGCTTCTCCTAATGTTCTTTTCTCGTCTATTTTAAAAAAAGTTAAATGTGCTTTGGCTTTGTACCATGAAGAACTACAGAAGCCAAACAGGGTAAGACAAAATGGAGAAAAAAGGGTGAAGAGGCACCATTTATGGTAAAAATAATTAACCAAATAGAAAATAAAAAATCTTCAGAGTGGGCACAAAGCAAGTTTATTCTCAACCAAGAAGAGTGGTGCTTCATAATGATGCATTTTCTACGTCTCCAAGCTATCATCAAAAAATAACCTATTCTTTAAATCAGGATTTATTTTACATGTATTTAAAAAATGGCAGTTTATTTTTTTTCATATCACAATGTTTATTTTTTTTAAATAAAACAAAAATTTGTACTTTTGCAATTTTCACATTGGCCACTGGATTTTGGTGTAGACCTACTGTATATACTGATGAGCAGCAGGGTACTAACAATGTTTTGAAGTTTTGAACTTTTTACTTTCAGGCTCCATACCTCAAAATCCTCTACAGCTTCCAATGTGAGACTACCTTCATTTAATAGACGACTTATCTGGCTTATCTCATACCTAAGTTTGGCTTACAATTATTTAGCATATGATTAGTAGTTATACCACAAATTACAACCTGTTCTCACATTCCCTAATAGCTCACTGTGTTATTAGGTTAATTTCCAAATGAAAGGCCAATGGTTCATTTTAAGAAGCAGCCATGAAGAAGATTTCACAAGAAAAGAGAAACAGTATCTTCCAGCTCATTCACCCCTTTAATCTCTGCAGCAATGCTGGCAGCGCTCATACATCTATTTCAAAAAGACAACCTCTGGATATAAGGCTGAGCACATGCACTCAACTTCTTTGGTTGACGATAGCGAGGCCTGTTCTGAGTGGAACCTGTCTTGTTAGCCACTGTATGATTTTGGCCACTGTGCTGCAGCTCAGTTTCAAGGTGTTGGCAATCATATTATAGTCTAAGCCATTTGTATGTACAGGAACAATTCTTTTTTTCAGATCCTCAGAGAATTCTTTGCCATGAGGAGCCATGTTGAACTTCCAGTGAGCAGTATGAGAGAGTGTGTGAGTGATAACATCAAATGTAGCTCACCTGCTCCCTATACACACCCATGACTTTGTAACACTAATGAGTCATACGACACCAGGGAGGAAAAATGTCTAATTGGGCACAATTTGATCATTTTGACTCAGGGGTGTATTCAATTTTGTTACCAGCGGTTTAGACATTAATAGCTGTGTGTGGAGTTATTTAGAGGACACCAAATTTACACTGTTATACAAGCTGAACACCGACTACTTTACATTTTATCTCAGTGTCAGATCTTCAGTGTTGTCCCATGAAAAGATGTAATAAAATATTTACAAAAATGTGTGATATTGTGATATGTTGTGATTTTGTATGTTCAAATAAAAAGAGAATATCACTTTTCTTTTTAATTCATTATGCGACATGCACAGTACTTCATAATTAATTAAATTGACGGTGTGCACTGACAATTCAGCAGTAACAACCAAGGTCAGAGAACACTTTGATCCTAGTCATATAACCTTTAATGCATTGTGATCAGTTTGGAGATGGTGAATGGGAGTGCTACAGGTCTATAAAAATAAAAAATGAAGGGAATTTAGTTCATTTGTTTGTTTTTATTTCAAATAGGGTGGCCCCATATGTATGCTACATCCTGTTACTATACTATAATATTCTTAAATAGGAATGCTTCTTTAAAGGGAACCTGTCACCAGATTTTTCCCTTATGAGCTATGGCCACAACCAGTAAGCTCTTATACACAGCATTCCATAATGCTGTATATAAGAGCCCAGGTTGCTATGTAGAATGTAAAAAACACCTTTTATAACACTCACCTGGGGGGTGGTCCAGTCTGATGGGTGTCGCTGCTCTCAGTCCAGCACCTCCTCCATCTTGTGCAATCGCCATCCTCTTGTGCAGCTCTGTGTGCAGCCTCCATTGCGCTCCTGAGCATGTATACTTTGATCTGCTCAGCTAACGGCAGATCAAAGTACTGCAGTGCGCATGCGCGGGTGGTCTTTGACCTTTCTTGCACCTGTGCATTACAGTACTTTGCTCTACCCCCAGCCAGGCAGATCAAAGTTCGCATGCTCAGGAGCGCAATGGATTAATCTCTGTAAATGATGCAGGATGCGTTATGCACACAAGGCTAGGCAAGATAGAGGAGGCACTTCTCCGAGAGCAGCGACACCCATCGGACCGTACCGCCCCCCTGGGTGAGTATTATAAAGATGTTTTGTACGTTATACAGCGCAGCCTGGGCTCTTATATACAGTATTCTGGAATCCTGTACATAAGGGCTCACTGGTGGTGGCTGCAGCTCATAAGTGAAAAAGCCTGTTGACAGGTTCCCTTTAAGAGTAAACGACATATAGGAAAAGCAAGCGGTGATTGTTCCACTAATATGACTGTGATTCATTATTTTAGAAACTTAGCTTTCATCAACTAGGAAGTTTAATGCAAATGTCTCTATGTAAATGGAGAATATTATAAATCAAACTATTGTATATGAGCATGTAACAATCAGAGATTCTCTTGAAATTCTAACTGCTCTTCAACCGTATGAACCATTTGCCCCGTCTCTTGAACCTCCTTACAAAGAAAAATAACACTTACTTTGCTTATGGAAGACTGAATTTGCTTGAACTAATTTGAACAGGATATTGTAAGTGAATATATTTTAATATGTATATATAGGTAGGTTTTCAAAAGCAAATAGGATTTGACCTCAAACAGACATGAGTTCCATCTGAATTGACTGTATGAAAAAGGGAGTGGAGCGTAGAGGTGGAATCAAAAGTGTTCTCACCTGTTAAAATGGAAGCTTGGATAATATTATAAAAAATCATTTATTATATTATCATCACTTATTTTATAATAGCAAAGTACACAATTTACATTAAAAGTAAACTTTTAGGCAGAGTTGCTAATAAGAGGTGACATCTTTTTGCTTATGCCATTAGTCTAGTTATTGTTACCAACCCTCTTATGCTAGAAGGTCTTTGATTGTAACACATTGATGAAAAATATTATGAAACCAGAAATACAGTATACATGTACTGTAGGTACTATTATATAAAACACCAGCCATATATTTGAGAAGCCTTAGTATGACTATCCTGCTGTATCTTCTCCTCTAGCATTACAAGTGAGATGTAATTTTATTATTCATCCCATGTTTACCATGCTTCAGTACACAGATTAGCCAGTGTGTGAAAGGGGTGGTCCACTATTCGGACAATTCCTTCTCAATCAATATGTTTCCCCTTGTAAATTAACACCACATATACTCTCCTCCGCTGTCAGCACTGTTCCAGTGGTGTTCGCACTGACTCTCCAGGGGATCACGTGACATTATGTCATGAGATCCCTGTGGTCAATCAAGGCATGTTTTACTGTCCCCTCCTAAAACACAAACTAAGCAGTTGGCATGGTGTCAAATAACTCTAAATTGCTATTAAACTGGCTTAGAATCACATTTTGAGCATTATGTAACACATGTGAACTACGCTCTTTATATGTTTTAATGAAACACTACTATAAGTGAATTTTAAATCTAATATGGATAAGCTGGACCTTAACAGATATTGCAAGTCTATGAACCCATGAAGACGTGGAGTGTACAAACACCAGAATAAAATCAGGGCAAGGGAAAACATGACTAAAGACTGTACAATTTTGTATGAACAGTCACATAAATGCACTACCAATTATAAATAAAAAAATATGCTTATAGCAAAAATTATTTCAAAATAAATTGTATGTTGTTAATCATACATTATCTTTAACTTTCTAATGCATTCTTCTTTAATGATACTTTTCTTGCAGTATACTGGCCAGGAGAACATAATAATTGGGAAAAGTTATTGTCCTTCTAGAATATGTTTATCTACTAAAGGACCTTTGAGATCCTATTTTATTAATGTAAGCTGGAAATAGTTTCTGATGAAACTCTCATAATGGTGGAGACCAAATGTGATTCCAGAGTCAAAGGTTGATGAATTAAGCTTGAAAAGAACTTTTAAACCACATATTAAAAATGCATCAATAAATACAGAACCAGTAGGGTGCAATTCACTGGATGGTCCACTCACTCCCTTTGTCTATCAGCCCAATGTTTTAAAGAATGAAAAGTGATGTGTTTGAAATCTTTTACATTAGTCAGGGACATAATAGTTCTTCTTAGGCTAAGTTCACACTTCCGTTGTTTTGTATCAGTCACAATCCGTCGCCTTGAGGAATTATGGTATCCTGCAAAATATTTTGCAGGATTCCAGTTTTTCCCCATAGACTTTTATTGGCGATGGATTGTGACTGATAATGCTGCGTTGCATCCGCTGCGTCGCGGTCAGTCGTTTTTTGACTGACCGCCGGGCAGGAGCAACGCAGCATGTAACGTTTTTTTGTGCAGTGGAATCCGTTGGATTTCGCTACGCATGTGCTCTCTGGCTCCCCGCACAGGTAACCAGGATAAACATCGGGTTACTAAGCAACGCGCTTTGGTTAGTTACCCGGTATTTACACTGGTTACGGGTGCAGGGAGCCAGCGCTGAGCGGTGTATGCTGGTAACCAAGATAAATATCGGGTAACCAAGCAAAGTGCTTTGCTTTTACCCGATATTTACCCTGGCTGTGCACGGAGCCAGACACTTCACCGCTCGGCTCCGCCCCCTCCCACACTCAGCATGTGTATACGCACACACACACTCTCACACTTACACTCACACTACACTCACACTTACACTCACTTGTCCTGCAGTCCCCGCGGCACTGATGTCCTCAGTGCCACGGCCCCGCTCGGCTCCACCCACCCCGAACTTCGCCCCCTCGCGCTCCGCCCCCCGCACACACCATGTATACATATACACACACACACACTCTCACATTTACACTCACACTCACCTGTCCTGCAGTCCCCGTGGCACTGACGTACTCAATGCCATGGCCCCGCTCGGCTCCACCCAACCTGAACTCCGCCCCCGCACACAACGGAACCCGCCAAAGAATTCTGTTCTTTGTCATCCATTGTCATCCTTTGTACAGCGCATCAGTCACATGCGTCAAGCGACGCATGTGACTGATGCAAAACAACGGAAATGTGAATTTAGCCTTAATCAGCATCTTATTCAGTTTGCCGGCTCAGATCTCATTCCTTATACAATGTATAATGTGTCACCAGCATATGTGACACCAGCATATGTGACAACTCATTCATTTTTTTTTTTTTTTTTTAAAGCATCACTTCAGCGTTTTTAATTTTTTTTTTCAGCACTGGAGTGCCACTTTTAATCTAAACCCTCTGTCATATACTTATCTTCCGGCATCTTCAGCTTTAACCAACGCCTCTCTGGTCCCATGGCGCCATCTTATGACTGTAACTTCTGACTGACCAAAGTCAGAAGTTACATCACCATCTCTCACTGCATCGCTATGAGAGCCAGATAGAGGCCAGAATAAGGCTGTCATAGAGATATATTGATTAGTGACCTCTGACGCCCTCCATGAAACACTGGAGCTGCTGGTAGGTCACAAATTGCCGAGACCGACTGGAGCAGTGAGTGAGTGAAGCTGCCAGAAGGTGAGTATATGGTGAGTATATTCCTTGCTTTCTAACCTCTGAACCAGGTGAGAGTTCCACTATTTCAACACCTTTAACTGCACTATAATCCTATTGGAAAGTGCATCAACTCCTCTTTGATTATTCAAGTCTTTCTAACCTCTGAACCAGGTGAGAGTTCCACTATTTCAACACACCTTTATATACCAACATTGGTAGCAGGAGCGCCGAAAGACTAGTAATTGCCTTTGGGAAATATGACACGGGGCGGGAGACTTAGATGAGCTGATTTTTTTCTAAAATTGTAATTCTGGTGCTTTGTTGTATTTTCCTAAAAAGTTAGATTCATGGCAAATAATTTTGCATGAATCTCCATACTGGCTAGCTTGTAGTTTCTTAGAAAAAAAACACGTAAGGGAGAGGAGAGAGACAGACAGAGAGAGGGAGAGACAGGAAACCCTGCTAACCATAAATGCTTATACTATATTGGAGAGAAAGAGAAGACCCCATTAGCCATTCGATTTAACATACTATAGAACAGAGAGCGAACTCACTGACCATAAGAGCTTATAATCTACAGGAGAGAGAGATGAACGCTCTGACCATAAAAGCTTACACTGTACAAGAGAGAAAGAGGACCCTGCCAATCATAGGAGTTTATAATCCACAGGAGAACGAGAGAGGACACGCCTGAACATAAGAGCGGAACCACTGGCCATAAGAGCTTATAATCTACAGGAGAGGGAGAATGAGAGGATCCCACTGACCATAAGGACTTACACACTACAGAAGGATGAGACCCAGTGACTCTGTAGGTGGAAAACAACTCTGCTGTACAAACTGTGCTCCACTGGAAGTCGCTAATTTTTTATGTCCCAGGTACTGACCACCAATGTTTATCCCCCATATGTAATTGCTACAGGGCATTATGGGGCGGCATGTTCAGCCATGCAAAAGGACTTAAGCCCACTCCCTAATGTATCAGCAGTATGGGAATTGGTGAAGATAAGGCATTTTTTTGCAAACCAAGAATCAAATCTCAAAGTGTTCCAGTTGATGTGATTGTGAGTTTCAGGAAATTTGATTCCAACTTGATCCTCGGAGGATCCTAGCAACTTTCCAACTAAAACAGATACAGAAACCATCCTTCCTATCTATTTATGGTCAATAAACAACCACACAGGTCACTATATAACGCAATTCCTAGGCTAGTTTGGCTGTCGATATGCACACTAAAATTAGAATAAGTCTATGCCATTTAAAGTGATCAACAATTGGCATGTAAGTGGTAAGCAGGAGGTAAAGCTCGGGCTGAGATATCATTGTTCTGTATCACATGAAACATGCTTGTGTAGTATTTAGGCTCTTCAGTTTTCTTGTCTGAAATAATATTCCAGATAACACTTACTGGTTATACATGCAACAACCTACTTTCAGCATACAAATACTGTAAGTATATAGGAAACCTGGGAATCATTCACATACATTACTCATCTGTTTTGCATTGAGAACTTTAAGAGATTGAATGATATAGAACAAAGATTTCAGATCCTCGTCCATCAATCTCCATAAAACGAATTCATTAATTGGAGTTGTTACTTAAAAAAAGAGTCTTTTTATTTAATTTCCAACCTCTGTGCAATGGGAGTCTGTGATCCTTCTATATTTAAAGAAAGGCACAGAGGAGAAGCCTGGACTGCTCTCACATAAACCCATAACAAAGGTCTTTTCAGGCCTTTTGTAGAGCTGAATCCAATTTGCGATTCTTAATTTGCTATACGAGATACTGTTGGTGATAAAGCGCTTGTGCAGAGAAGAGAAGCATGCCTTGTCATCTCCAAGAAGAAGAAAAGAACGATTTTTCTAGCAGTTAATTTCTAGCACAAGCTGCACAAAGAGCCGCCTTTATTAACACTGAATATTTTAAGTTAAATTGGGCTGAAGCTGGCCTTGAAATTTGAAGACTTTCCATCTAGAAGTCATGTACTCTGAGAATCCTGATTTATTGTCAATGTTCTTTGTATAAAAATGAAGCAACTTTTGCTCAAATGAAGACTTTTCACATTATGTATCTAGATGTAAAATGTTTATTCTGCTGCTTCTGGCCCTGACCCCTGATGATATGTGATCACTTACTGATTACCCCTCTCTATGTCCTTCACATGCTCAAGCCACTGGGTAGGATGGACAATCAATCATCTGTACGGTAGTTTCCTGGCATCTGTACCTTTTCCGTGTTCGTTAATTCTGTATTTCCTTTCCGTTAATAATTAGACGAATGTGGGAAGTAAGTGGGACTTTTATCTAGGCTGCTTAGAATATCCGGTGAAAGGGTGCAGGAGACACAAGATGATTCTTGGTGTTTATTTTGTACGTGCATCAGGGTATTCCAACCTCTTCATCAGAAAAAACACATTATAGGTAACCACTATAATCGGACTGTCTAAATGGTCCTCTGATCTTTTTCACTGTAGATCATGTATTCTGACTAGATGTTATGAGGGTTCCACGACGGAGTAGTCCCTCCTAGGAGCTTCATACAAACTTGCTCAGGTTAATACTGCTGGCTGTGCAGATTCTCCTTTATCCAGCACTGCTAGGTTAAGTAGATCCTCTAGTCTCCTGAAGTCTGAATGAAAGCTAGAGCCAGCTGTTCGCTATTGCTAATTATCTTTGCTATAAAGACGCCTCCCTCAGGCCAGGTAATCACTGGTGATAGTTTCTGCTTAGCTTGCCTCTAGAGGAAGCCTGTGAGCTGTTGACCAGGAAGCCATTCAGAGAACATTTGCTGTGTGAAAGCTGTGTTGAGTTTTTCCTTTCTATGTCCTTTATTGGTTTTGTCCCTCTGGTTCATTCCTCACTATTACCTCTTGTCGTTTGGAGCGCTTTGTATGATTACTGTTTATTTTACCCCTGTCTGTCTAATCCTGTCTGTGTCTTTAATCTAGAGTGGGACTAGAATTCCCACTGCCCTGTGCACTATACAGGGCTGAGTCCAGGGAAAGTCAAGGATAGGCTTGTCATTGGCGATGGGATGAAAGAACCCATATAGGGTTGTTATGAAGTGCAGGGATAAGCCTCAGATGAGTTTAAGAAGGGACCCTGCTCCCTTTTCCCTAGTTCCAGGACACACCATTGTAACGTGTACCCTGTGTGTTGTAGCACTCTCTGAGGGTTCTGTGAATCTGGCAGAACTCCAGTGGTCACTGGCATGACACTACTATGACAGATTCCTTTTCCTGATCTTGATGGATCTCATTTACTCAGGTTTCCAGATTTCCATCTGTGAGTTTCTGTCATTTGGGCTGTAAAAACAGAACTGAAAGCTAAAGGAAATGCCAATTATAATGGATATTTTTTTTATATGGAGGCCAAAAGGTGGTTAAAATGTATAGTGCATAACTTATATGGCCGTTTGCTAAATGACTTGTAATGCACGGCTTTTTCAGAACGTTTTTCGTCTTGGCCACAATGACAAAATTACTGAATCTCTGAATTTTCATTCTGATCTGTAGCCCTGTTTGGGCTTTAAATGACGTTGTGCAGATCATAAGGCATTTTAAAAACTACAGCGCCTGGCAATGACATAAACACGAAGAAGACTTATCCAAAGTTTTTAGGGTATTGTCTAACAATAGGAGAGATGATAACTGACTGATCATTCAGGTCTCCGCAATCTCTATCAGTCGTCTAGGCCATGAATGAGTGTGCTGGACATGGTCTACCATTTTAGACAAACCCATTAAACCTGACACACTAATTTGTGTCTCGAAAAATAAAACCAGGTTAAGCAGAGGAGGTCTAACTTTTGTGAATGTGGAGGAACACATATTGCTATACACAACAGATTTCCTGCCCAGTATTCCCCATTCAAATTCTCTAAAGGTTATATGTAAAATAACTTGACAATATTTCAAAATACTTTGTACTCAGGTTTTCTGTAATTATCATCTTCATTAGCAAAATAGTTATACTGTTGTTACAGTATTTATCCATCTACACAGATTTTCGGCCGTTTAGAATAATTTTTGTTTTAGGTCTGGTTGTCATTTTGATGTACCAGAGGCTTATTTTGGCAGAGTTCACATTTATGAATTACGGTACATATCAGGCTCAGTTTTTTTCGTGCTCAGCTTATCCCATCTGATGCCACAACTAACAAAAAAAACATCAGTTGCAATCAGAATGTTTCATACGGTGCCGGAACTAGAGTCCGGAATGAAAACTGCTGCATCAAATGTTATGTTCCAACCCTGAAATTCCTTACTTGGATCTTTCTAGCTTGACAACTGATATGCAAGACAGTTAAGAACCATATAATGGGATCAGTTACTTTCACAATGCATCAGCAGCACACTATAATTAATGAGTACAGGAACTCCAATATTGCTATAAACGTTAAAAACCTATGGCACTTAGTTTTAGTATTTTTTAATCAAAGAGCGCAAAAGCCATTCAACCATGTCAAGGTGTAGCTGTAATATGAATGGTCCCTAAACAATATTCTCCTACCTCTCCATGTGCCAAACCAGGTCTTATCTGAATTAGTAGTAAAAAGTGAGCCAGGCAAAGCTCGCAATTACATAATGGGGGGGGGGGGTGTGGCCCCCTCCAAGGCTCAGCACCCTTATCTACCCATTTTTCCCACACAAAGTTATTTTTGAGAAGGATATTATGCCTGGTTCACTTTTACCTTCCCATTCAGGTGAAGCTGGTTTGGCATATAGAGAGGTAAGACAACAGTGTTTAGGGAGCATCCATATTAAAGGAACACCTTGACATGGTTCATTGGCTTTTGCGGTCTTTGATCAAAAAAAACTAACTAAGTACTTTATATTTTAATGTTTATACCAATATTAAAGTTCATGTAATCATTAATTGCAGTGTGTTGATGAATTGTGTATGGCTGCATATTGGCCACATAGCAGATTTGTGCACCTGTACTTTAATTAAGTACTAAAGCTTTGTCAGCCTTATATTTTCTCTTTCTTCTGATCAGTTACTTCCTCAGTTTCCCTATCATGTTTTAGAAAAACCCTAAATGGATCACACAAGCGAAGTACAGCTTTATGCATGTGATACTTTACTCGATGTCTTGTTGGCTATGAATTTTCGGTAATCATTTCTTATTCTTCCCAGCCCCCGTTCCTTAGGTCTGTCCATATTATGGAAAAAAATGATGTAGCTTTACGTTTCAAGTTATATGTCTACACAAGGCTTCTGTAATGTACCTGTCTCATCTTCTGGGCCAAGCTCCACTTTTTTACCACTTCTCCCTTTCTGGGCCAAGCTCCTCTTCTTTCATAGTGGCCCCTTTGTCTTACAAGTGGCCTCAGTGACATAATCTTCCAAAGTCTTTTAACGCCCACTTGGACACACCAATATGTTGAGAATTGAGACTATAATGTGTTCTGTTTCTGTTTGTTTGCCATCATTCACTGTCTTCTGTTGCTATTATCTCCACAGACTCTGCTGATTTCTATAAGTATCACCTAAAGATCCTTAGACTTGTTTGTTAACCCATCATTTACAGTAATTTTTATGAATTGATATAGAGAGATTATTCATTATGCTGCATTAATCTTTGCAAACGTCTGTGATTTATACAAACTATCAGACCTGCTAGTTAACCCTCTACTTGATACCTTCTGTTTAACCCATCATTTGCTGTAGCATTACAGACTGTTATTAGAGGTATAATAAATGTCGCGCTCCCAAAGACCACAATGGACTCCGTATAGATAAATATTGATTATTTTATAGGTATTAAAGGTCATATAATGCATTTCTGCCCTCAAAGTGCCTTCATCAGATAAAATAAATAATTTCATTTTGGGGGGCATAATACCCAATAGAGGTATAATGAATGTTACGCTCCCAGGGACCACCATGGAATCCGTATAGATACATTTTGCTTATTTTATTGGCATTAAAGGTCATACAATGAGTTTTTTACCTCAACAGGTCTTCATCAGATAAAAATTTATGACTAAGGACTTTGTTTTTATTTAAAGTCTGAAACGCGTTAAGAGCACCCATGCTTTAATGCATGTTTCCAATCTTCGGTCTTCTTTTTGTTTTTGCTTTTAATACTTCAATAAAGAATAAGAAAAACTTTTTATCAATAAGGAATTTGTGCTGTATCCTTCCCTTCCATTTTGCTGTTGCTTATCCTAAAAGATTTATTTATTTATTTATATTTCACCTGATGAAGGTCCTTTGAAGGTAGAAACGCATTGTATGACCTTTAATATCAATAAAATAATTAAAATTTATCTATACGGATTCCATGGTAGTCCCTGGGAGCTTGACATTTATTATACCTCTATTATCCCTTGGTGGACGTTCCAAGGGAGAAACTCATCCGCAGCTCACCGTGTCAGCAGGATACCGGACCATGATCGTATTGTTCATTGACAGCAACTTTATGTGCCTATTTGCATCTACTATTTGGTGAGTGCAATCTTACAATTCTTCTCTTTTTCATAAACTATTAATACACTTTGAGTAGCGCCGCGGTGTCTCCTGTTCCCTGTTCTCCTCTCTAGGGGTAAAATCCAATTTACACTGTTATTAGAGATGGTACACATTAAGCTATCATCTGCTGTGGTTTCTGCCACCTACATCTGTGCCTTTCTTTAGACCAGATATTTTCTGCTTCATTTGCCCACTTGGTCCTGTGGCTTCCTGTGTGTCCTCTCTCGCTTCTTTGTCTGCAGTCCACCATACCTGGGTGTCAGGCTCCTTCCTATCTCATGTGCTTTCCTCCCTGCAGTGCCAACAACCTGTCTCCCAGCTTTAATTTCCCAACCTACAGTTCTGATTTTGGGAAAGGCAAAAATCTGTTATCTATAAACAGGGCCGGAGTCAGCACCCGGCATACCCGGGCAAATGCCGGGGCCCTGGAGAGTCGGGGGGGCCCACTCGGCCTCATCAGTTCTGCTGCCCTCGGGCCGGGCCCACTCACCTTCAGTTCTGCTGCCCCCGGGCCGAGTTCCGGGGACCACAGTCCTCGTCAGGAAACTGCGGCTGCCGTCCCTTTAAGGTGCCCAGACCACAGCGTTCGCTGCGTCCTCCTGGTTTGAACTTCATCTGTGGGTGGAGCTACCGCCCGGCGTCCTGCTCAGTCCCACAGATGAAGGAGGTGCAGTGCCATTCAGCGACCCCCAGCACAGTGCTTCTCTCCGGCGCTGTGTGGGCCCCATCTCCTCCGGGACCGAGCGGTATGTGCTACACCCCTCCCCCCCACACTCGAATTGTATATGCCCTCCTTGTCCCCCAATTTATGGGCCCCGGTGAGCTGTATGGGCTTCTCCCCTCCGAGATGTATGCCCTGCCCCCCCCAAAGCCGTGTGTGTGGGCCCCGCAGAGCCGCGTGTGTAAGCCCCGTAGAGCCGCGTGTGTGGGCCTCGCAGAGCCGCGTGTGTGGGCCCCGCAGAGCCACATGTGTGGGCCCTGCAGAGCCGCGTGTATGGGCCCCCAAGAGCCGCGTGTGTGTGTATGTGTATGTATACATCAGAGCAGTGTGTGTCTGTCTGTCTGTCTGTATGTATGCAGCAGTGCAGTATGTGTCTGTATGTATGCAGCAGAGCAGTGTGTGTGTGTCTTTGTCTGTATGTATGTTTGTATGTGTATCCAGCAGAGCAGTGTGTGTGTGTGTGTGTGTGTGTGTGTGTTTGTCTGTATGTATACAGCAGAGCAGTATGTGTCTGTCTGTATGCAGCAGAGCTGTGTGTATGTATGTATGTATGCATGCAGCAGAGCTATGTATTCATGCAGCAGAGATGTGGGTGTCTGTCTATATGCATGCAGCAGAGCTGTTTGTGTCTATGTATGCATACAGCAAGGCTGTGTGTGTGTGTGTGTGTCTGTATGTACGCAGCAGATCAGTGTGTGTCTGTGTGTTTGCATGCAGCAACGCTCGGGTCCTGCGCTGCGGCTGCTGCTCGGTGGCTCGAACGGTGGTCCGGATCCGGGGACTCGAGCGGCGCTCCTCGCCCGTGAGTAAAAAGGGGGTGGTTTGTTTGGGGATTTAGTCCGTGACACCACCCACGGGTTGTGGTGAAGATGGGCACCACCGCTGCTGGTGACGGGGATCCCGGGAGCGATGGTAGGGAGCAGCTGGGATGTTGTTTTCCCCCTCCGTGGGTAGGGGTTGGTGGTCCCGGGGCCCGGTGGTGTGACGGGGAGGCAGGGTCGGTGAGGTGCAGGGTTGCAGGGGCAGCACAGCGCGGTGCCGGATGGCACGGGTGTACTCACTCAGCAAGAGATGCACAAAGTCTCCGGTAAACCAAACGGCTGGATGGACGGGTCCCGCAGCCGGCTGCAGTGTCTCTCCCCGAACAGGTGATGATGGCTGTCTCTCCCTGCACCTTTGTGTACTGTGTTGACTCCAATGGCTTCCCAACGGTAGTCCGCTCCCCGGTGTATAGATACCGGAGGAGCCCGTTTTGCCCGCAGGCGCTGGCCCTTGGATTTCTAGCCGGTGGCGGTGGCTGTATATCCTCATGGTGTGAGCGGTTGCCTTCAATCGGGACTTGGTTGTTAAGGGACCCCCGGGGGTTCCTGTCACATTCGGATTTGACTATTGACGGCGGCTCCAAGCCTGGTCGGGGTCCGATGGCCCTGCCTGGGTGTGCTTAGCTTCACTCCGTTCCCTGGTCCAGTACCGGTGGGCCACCGCCCAGCCCCGGTCCTTACGGCTCTGCGGAGTTCCACCAATTCCTGCAGATGGCCACCACCGTCTGACAACCTTGCTGTCAGTGCCTGGGCTCCTACCCAGACACCTGCAGTTTGTGACCTCTCTCTGTCACCTCCTGAACTGATCTGTCACTTTTCCCGCCTCCAGGCCTGTGAACTCCTTGGTGGGTGGAGCCAAACGCCTGGCTCCGCCTCACCTGGTATGGACATCAGACCCTGGAGGGAGGCAACAAGGGTTTTGTGTCTGACTAATGTAACTATCCGGGGGTGGGGGTGTGTGTGTGTTCTTTCTGTGGCTACCTGGCTAGTCCAGGGCGCCACATATGCATGCAGCAGAGCAGTGTGTGTCTGTATGTACTGTATGTATGCATGCAGCAGAGCTGTGTGTGTCTGTATGTATGCAGCAGAGCTGTGTGTGTCTGTATGTATGTATGTATACAGCAGAGCAGTGTGTGTCTGTATGCATACAGCAGAGCAGTATGGGTCTGTATGTATGCAGCAGAGCAGTGTGTTTGTATGCATGTAGCAGAGATGTGTGTGTATGTATGCATGCATGCAGCAGAGCTGTGTGTTTCTGTATGTATGTATGCAGCATAGCTGTATGTGTCTGTCTGTATACATGCAGCAGTGCTGTGTGTGTCTGTATGCATGCTTGCAGCAGAGCTGGTTGTGGCTGTCTATATGTATCCAGCAGAGCTGTGTGTCTGTCTGACTGTATGCAGCAGAGCTGTGTGTGTCTGTATGTATGCAGCAGAGCTGTGCGTGTCTGTATGCATGTATGATGTGTATCTTTGTATATCAGTGTATATGACTGTATAGATTTGTCTGTTTATGTGTATTTTTTTGAGTTTGTCTTTAAATATGTATATGTATGGGTACGTATTTGTGTATGTGTGTGTGTCTGCGAGTGGATGGGGCCCACTGGGATTCCTCCGCCCGGGGCCCACAAAAACCTGGAGCTGGCCCTGGTCTATAAATTCACACTGTAAGGCATAAGCCACACGGCATGAAAATTAGTGTGAGTGGAGTGCGATAAAAATCGCATTCCACTTGGACCAATATTAGCCTGTGCGTCAGCACCCATGAGCGGTTTTCTCAGCCGTAATCAGACCGAGAAAACAATCGCAGCATGCTTCGATTGTAATGTGAGACTCTTTCTCTCGCATCCATTAAAGTCTATGGGGCGAGAAAAAAATCACACTGCACTCGCGGTACATCGGTGTACCGCGAGTGCAGTGCGAGAATGACAATAGCCGGCTATGGAGGAGAGAGGGAGATAAATGCCTGTCCCTCCATAGCGCTGGCCCTCCCCTCGCAGCTGAGGTCCGCTTGCACAGTCGGACCTCAGTCGCAGGGACACTCGCATGACACTCGGCTCTGCTGTACTGCCAGTGTGAGCCGAATGTCATGCGAGGGGATCGCAGTAATCCCTGTGTGGCCCCAGCTTCACACTCTTTTTTATAACGTATTGTAAAAATGCTGTATAATACAAATTCTGATGGGATTCTGATCTGGCTTATATATCCTGAGTCATATTGCAAAGGATTGTTGAAAATCCACTTGTGACTTTTAGGATCGCTACTTCCAATAGGTGGCGCTGTGCTAGAGTTTGTCTCCTTTACTGGAGAGACAATTTGAATATTTCTTAGAGGGGCGTGGCAGCTATAAGTCCCCTTACCTGGCAGCCAGACTGGCTTGCAAAGTCTCCTTAAGGAGAATAGTGTTCCCCCGTGGTCCCCACATAGCTTTCTCATGAGCCAGATCAGACACCCCCATACTTTGCACTGACGAGGGGCAAGCACCCCGAAACACCGTGTCTGCAAATTGGGATTCTGATCTGGCTTATATATCCTGAGTCATATTGCAAAGGATTGTTGAAAATCCACTTGTGACTTTTAGGATCGCTACTTCCAATAGGTGGCGCTGTGCTAGAGTTTGTCTCCTTTACTGGAGAGACAATTTGTATAATACAAAAACATTCACCACCATTTTAAAGTAAATCTCTAAGCAAATATCAAGGCGAACTGATGCATTATTGTGCTGGAGATACTTCTGGGGCATATTGCGTCACTCTGTCAATATCCTTTATCTAGATGTTTGAAGTGTTTTTCCTCCAGGTGTATGAACTATATCCTGGAAAAGTCATACATTAGGAATACCAGACCAGAATAACCTGCAGTTTCAGGAAGACATTCGTTTTTTAACTGTTTGTATTCTTTATGTCTTTGAAATTATGATTAGTAATTTTGCATTTATAAAATAAAAAGGACAAAATGGTTTGGCAAGCCCATTTGTCTGAATGCATCACAAAGCTTGTCAATTCCTCTCATTTAGTTAGAAGAGCCAAAAGTACAGATGTGATTCCCCAAATACTTGTTAAAAGCACCTAAATCAGCCTACGGACACTAAAGCCTAACAAGGGTTAAAAAGGCAAAACAGTTCCTAGGGCTCAGTGCTAAGTTGGTAATATGGTCTGGCACCTCTATGCCACGGATATCTGAGTCTTTTTACATACCAGAATCCCCTATACCAGTGATGGCGAGCCTATGGCACGCTAGCTGTGTCCTCATCCTGCCGCTTTGCACTGCTGGTACGGTGGCGCTGGCAGTTCAAAGCTGTGTTGGAGCGGAGGGACATTTCTCCTCGCTCTGACACTCCTCCTCTCCTGGGCCGCAGGTCTGTTGCCTAGGAGATGGAGGAGCGTCAGTAAGCGGCGCCGGCGTAATGACGTCTTCTGGCCGCATGGGAACTGAGGACCCAGCGGCGTGGAGCGGGTGCTGGAAGGTGAGTTGTGTGTTGTTTGTTTTTTTTATTTGTTTTGTTTTTTTTATAACTTGCGTGCGGCTGTGCCAAGGGAGGGGGGGCAGCACCAGCGCGGGGGAGACAGTGCCAGCATGGGGGGAGAACATACATGCCAGCATGGGGGGAAGAACATACATGCCAGCATGGGGGGAGAACACACATGCCAGCATGGGGGTGAGAACACACATACCAGCATAGGGGGAGAACATACAGGCAAGCATTGGGGGGAGAACATACATGCAAGCATTGGGGGGAGAACATACATGCCAGCATGGGGGGAGAACATACATGCCAGCATGGGGGGAAGAACATACATGCCAGCATGGGGGGAGAACATACATGCCAGCATGGGGGGGAGAACACACATGCCAGCATGGGGGGGAGAACACACATGCCAGCATAGGGGGAGAACATACATGCAAGCATGGGGGGAAGAACATACATGCCAGCATGGGGGGAGAACACACATGCCAGCATGGGGGGGAGAACACACATGCCAGCATAGGGGGAGAACATACATGCAAGCATGGGGGGAAGAACATACATGCCAGCATGGGGGGAGAACATACATGCCAGCATGGGGGGAAGAACATACATGCCAGCATGGGGGTAGAACACACATGCCAGCATGGGGGGGAGAACACACATGCCAGCATAGGGGGAGAACATACATGCAAGCATTGGGGGGAGAACACACACATGCAAGCATGGGGGGAAGAACACACATGCCAGAATGGGGGGGAGGACACACATGCCAGCATGGGGGGAGAACATACATGCCAGCATTGGGGGGAGAACACACACATGCAAGCATGGGGGGGAGAACACAGATGCCAGCATGGGGGGAGAACATACATGCCAGCATTGGGGGGAGAACACACACATGCAAGCATGGGGGGGAGAACACACAGGCCAGAATGGGGGGGGAGAACACACATGCCAGCATAGGGGGGAGAACACACATGCCAGGATAGGGGAAGAACATACATGCCAGCATGGGGGAGAGAACACACATGCCAGCACAGGGGGAGAACATACATGCCAGCATTGGGGGGAGAACACACACATGCAAGCATGGGGGGAGAACACACATGCCAGAATGGGGGGGAACACACATGCCAGCATGTGGGGAGAACATACATGCCAGCATGTGGGGAGAACATACATGCCAGCATGTGGGGAGAACATACATGCCAGCATGGTGGGGGGGGAACTTACATGACACCATAGGGGGGAGAACACACATGCCAGCATGGGGGGAGAACATACATGCCAGCATGGGGGGGAGAACATACATGCCAGCATGGGGGGGAGAACATACATGCCAGCATGGGGGGGGGGAGCATACATGCCAACATGGGGGGAGAACATACATGCCAGCATGAGGGGAGAACATACATGCCAGCATGGGGGGGAGAACACACATGCCAGCATGGGAGGAGAACACACAGGCCAGCATAGGGGGGAGAACACACATGCCAGCATGAGGGGAAGAACATACATGCCAGCATGGGGGGGGAGAACACAAACATGCCAGCATGGGGGGGAGAAAACACATGCCAGCATGGGGGGAGAACACACATGCCAGCATGGGGGGGAGAACATACATGCCAGCATGTGGTGAGAACATACATGCCAGCATGGGCGGGCGGGAAACATACATGCCAGCATAGGGGGGAGAACACACATGCCAGCATGGGGGGAGAACATACATGCCAGCATGGGGGGGGAAACATACATTCCAGCATGGGGGGAGAACATACATGCCAGAATAGGGGGGAGAACACACATGCCAGCATGGGGGGAGAACACACATGCCAGCATGGGGGGAGAACACACATGCCAGCATGGGGGGAGAACATACATGCCAGCATGGGGGGAGAACATACATGCCATCATGGGGGGAGAACACACATGCCAGCATGGGGGGAGAACACACATGCCAGCATGGGGGGGAGAACACACATGCCAGCATGAGGGGGGAAAATACACATGCCAGCAAAGGGGGGAGAACACAGATGCCAGCATGGGGGGAGAACATACACGCCATCATGGGGGGGACATACATGCCAACATAGGGGGGAGCACACACATGCCAGCATAGGGGGGAGAACACACATGCCAGCATAGGGGGGAGAACACACATGCCAGCATAGGGTGGAGAACACACATGCCAGCATGGGGGGAGAACATACATGCCATCATGGGGGGGACATACATGCCAACATAGGGGGGAGCACACACATGCCAGCATAGGGGGAGAACACACATGCCAGCATAGGGGGGAGAACACACATGCCAGCATAGGGTGGAGAACACACATGCCAGCATGGGGGGAGAACATACATGCCAGCATGGGGGGAGAACTACATGCCAGCATGGGGGGAGAACATACATGCCAGCATGGGGGGAGAACTACATGCCAGCATGGGGGGGAGAACACACATGCCAGCATAGGGGGAGAACACACATGCCAGCATGGGGGGAGAACATACATGCCAGCATGGGGGGAGAACATACATGCCAGCATGGGGGGAAAACACACATGCCAGCATGGGGGGGAGAGCATACATGCCATCATGGGGGGGACATACATGCCAGCATAGGGGGGAGCACACACATGCCAGCATAGGGGGGAGAACACACATGCCAGCATAGGGGGGAGAACACACATGCCAGCATGGGGGGGGAGAACATACATGCCAGCATGGGGGGGAGAACACAAACATGCCAGCATGGGGGGGAGAAAACACATGCCAGCATGGGGGGAGAACACACATGCCAGCATGGGGGGAGAACATACATGCCAGCATGTGGTGAGAACATACATGCCAGCATGGGCGGGCGGGAAACATACATGCCAGCATAGGGGGGAGAACACACATGCCAGCATGGGGGGAGAACATACATGCCAGCATGGGGGGGGGAGCATACATGCCAACATGGGGGGAGAACACACATGCCAGCATGGGACGAGAACACACAGGCCAGCATAGGGGGGAGAACACACATGCCAGCATGGGGGGAAGAACATACATGCCAGCATGGGGGGGAGAACACAAACATGCCAGCATGGGGGGGAGAAAACACATGCCAGCATGGGGGGAGAACACACATGCCAGCATGGGGGGGAGAACATACATGCCAGCATGTGGTGAGAACATACATGCCAGCATGGGCGGGCGGGAAACATACATGCCAGCATAGGGGGGAGAACACACATGCCAGCATGGGGGGAGAACATACATGCCAGCATGGGGGGGGGGAAACATACATTCCAGCATGGGGGGAGAACATACATGCCAGAATAGGGGGGAGAACACACATGCCAGCATGGGGGGAGAACACACATGCCAGCATGGGGGGAGAACACACATGCCAGCATGGGGGGAGAACATACATGCCAGCATGGGGGGAGAACATACATGCCATCATGGGGGGAGAAAACACATGCCAGCATGGGGGGAGAACACACATGCCAGCATGGGGGGGAGAACACACATGCCAGCATGAGGGGGGAAAATACACATGCCAGCAAAGGGGGGAGAACACAGATGCCAGCATGGGGGGAGAACATACACGCCATCATGGGGGGGACATACATGCCAACATAGGGGGGAGCACACACATGCCAGCATAGGGGGGAGAACACACATGCCAGCATAGGGGGGAGAACACACATGCCAGCATAGGGTGGAGAACACACATGCCAGCATGGGGGGAGAATATACATGCCATCATGGGGGGGACATACATGCCAACATAGGGGGGAGCACACACATGCCAGCATAGGGGGAGAACACACATGCCAGCATAGGGGGGAGAACACACATGCCAGCATAGGGTGGAGAACACACATGCCAGCATGGGGGGGGAACATACATGCCAGCATGGGGGGAGAACTACATGCCAGCATGGGGGGGAGAACACACATGCCAGCATAGGGGGAGAACACACATGCCAGCATGGGGGGAGAACATACATGCCAGCATGGGGGGAGAACATACATGCCAGCATGGGGGGAAAACACACATGCCAGCATGGGGGGGAGAGCATACATGCCATCATGGGGGGGACATACATGCCAGCATAGGGGGGAGCACACACATGCCAGCATAGGGGGGAGAACACACATGCCAGCATAGGGGGGAGAACACACATGCCAGCATGGGGGGGGAGAACATACATGCCAGCATGGGGGGGAGAACACAAACATGCCAGCATGGGGGGGAGAAAACACATGCCAGCATGGGGGGAGAACACACATGCCAGCATGGGGGGAGAACATACATGCCAGCATGTGGTGAGAACATACATGCCAGCATGGGCGGGCGGGAAACATACATGCCAGCATAGGGGGGAGAACACACATGCCAGCATGGGGGGAGAACATACATGCCAGCATGAGGGGGGAAACATACATTCCAGCATGGGGGGAGAACATACATGCCAGAATAGGGGGGATGAACACACATGCCAGCATGGGGGGAGAACACACATGCCAGCATGGGGGGGAGAACACACATGCCAGCATGGGGGGAGAACACACATGCCATCATGGGGGGAGAACACACATGCCAGCATGGGGGGAGAACACACATGCCAGCATGGGGGGGAGAACACACATGCCAGCATGAGGGGGGAAAATACACATGCCAGCAAAGGGGGGAGAACACAGATGCCAGCATGGGGGGAGAACATACATGCCATCATGGGGGGGACATACATGCCAACATAGGGGGGAGCACACACATGCCAGCATAGGGGGGAGAACACACATGCCAGCATAGGGGGGAGAACACACATGCCAGCATAGGGTGGAGAACACACATGCCAGCATGGGGAGAGAACATACATGCCAGCATGGGGGGAGAACTACATGCCAGCATGGGGGGGAGAACACACATGCCAGCATAGGGGGAGAACACACATGCCAGCATGGGGGGAGAACATACATGCCAGCATGGGGGGAGAACATACATGCCAGCATGGGGGGAAAACACACATGCCAGCATGGGGGGGAGAACATACATGCCATCATGGGGGGGACATACATGCCAGCATAGGGGGGAGCACACACATGCCAGCATAGGGGGGAGAACACACATGCCAGCATAGGGGTGAGAACACACATGCCAGCATAGAGTGGAGAACACACATGCCAGCATGGAGGGGAGAAGACACATGCCAGCATGGGGGGGAGAACACACATGCCAGCATAGGGGGGAGAACACACATGCCAGCATGGGGGGAAAACATACATGCCAGCATGGGGGGAGAACATACATGCCAGCATGGGGGGGAGAACACACATGCCAGCATGAGGGGGGAGAATACACATGCCAGCAAAAGGGGGGAGAACACAGATGCCAGCATGGGGTAGAGAACACACATGCCAGCATGGGGGGGAGAACACACATGCCAGCATGGGGGGGAGAACATACATGCCAGCATGAGGGGGAGAACATACATGCCAGCATGAGGGGGGAGAACACACATGCCAGCATGAGGGGGGAGAACACACATGCCAGCATTGGGGGGAGAACACACATGCCAGCATAGGGGGGAGAACACACATGCCAGCATGGGGGAGAGAACACACATGCCAGCATTGGGAAAGCATGCATGCCAGCATGGGGAAAACATGCATGCCAGGATGGGGGAAACATGCATGCCAGGATGGGGGAAACATGCATGCCAGGATAGGGAAAACATACATGCCAGGATGGAGGAAACATGCATGCCAGGATGGGGGAAACATGCATGCCAGGATGGGGAAAACATGCATGCCAGGATGAGGAAAACATGCATGCCAGCATAGGGAAAACATGCATGCCAGGATGGGGAGAACATGCATGCCAGCATGAAGAAAACATGCATGCCAGGATGGGGAAAACATACATGCCAGGATGGAGGAAACATGTATGCCAGGATGGGGGAAACATGCATGCCAGGATGGGGGAAACATACATGCCAGGATGGGGGAAACATGCATGCCAGGATGGGGAAACAAACATGCCAGGATGGGGAAACATGCATGGCAGGATGGGGAAAACACGCCACGATAGGATACATTTACCAGGGAGGGGAACATTTACCAGGATGGGGAACATGTTAAGATGGGGAATATTTACCAGGATGGGGGAACATTTACCAGGAAGGGGAACATGCCAAGAAACCGGACATTTACCAGGATGGGGGTACATGCTAGGAAGGGGTACATTTACTTGGATGGGGGTACATTAACAAGGATTGGGAACATTTACCAGGATGGAGGACATTTACCAGGAATGGGGTACATGCCGGGATGGGGGAACATTTACAAGGATGGGCAATATGTCAGGATGGGGTACATTTACCAGCATGGGGGAACATGCCAGAATGGGGTACATTTACCAGGATGGAGAATATTTACCAAGATGAGGTATATTTACTAGGGTGGGGCCATGATGGGGACAAATATACAAGAATGTGGGAAATATATATCAGGATGGGGGATATGTTTACCAGGAAGTGGCCCAGGAAGGGGGACATAACTACACAATGAAACGGGAGGGGAGCAACTCGCACGTCTTTATGGGTTTTCAAGATGTTCAGACTTTGAATTGTATATGTGGATTACAGCGTGAAATCTGATTGCATTCCATGCTAAAATCTCTGTCTAATATGCTGCAATTTTTTCCAGAAAGATCAATGTAACTGCTGTGTCTGGAAAGTGCAGGGGCTCAGCTTCAATGTGTGGTAAGCACAGATGAGCGTGATGCCCCCTGCTGAAGAGAAGAGAAGACTGCAAAGGTAAGATTAAAATCAATTATTTACATAATAGGATTGGTTGGCACTTCGGAAAAAAATTGGGTTTAGGGCTACAGTTTGGGCACTCGGCCTGTGAAAGGTTCGCCATGACTGCCCTATACCTGTGTTTTATTTCTAATAAAAATATTTTTCTGTGTGTTTTATTTGTACTAGAAATTCAAGGTGGCCATGTCTAATATTGGCGTGACACCATGAATTTCGGGCTTAGGGCCAGTTGATAATATACAGCTAGCCCTAACCCCATTATTACCCAGTGAGCCACCCGTCACCAGGGCAGCTGGAAGAGTTGGATACAGTGCCAGAAGATAGCGCTTCTATGAAAAATTGGGCGAAGCCCACGTCATTTTTTTTAACTATTTCATGAAATTCATGAAATAATTAAAAAAAAGGGGGTTTACCTATATTTTTGGTTCCCAGCCGGGTACAAATAGGCAGCTGGGTGTTGGGGCAGCCCGTAGCTGCCTGCTGTATCTGGCTAGCATGCAAAAACATGGCGAAGCCCACGTAATGTTTTGGGGGGGCAAAAAACTCCTGCATACAGTGCTGGATGGAGTATGCTGAGCCTTGTAGTTCTGCAGCTGCTGTCTGCTGTCTGTAAGGAGGAGAGCAGACAGCAGCTGCAGAACTACAAGGCTCAGCATCCTCCATCCAGGACTGTATGCTGGAGGGAGAGACAGCAGCTGCAGAACTACAAGGTTCAGCATGCTCCATTCACTAGTGTATGCAGGAGAGCAGACCGAAGCTGCAGAACTAAAAGGCTCAGCATACTCCATCCAGGATGGTATGCAGGAGTTTTTTACCCACCAAAAAAATGACGTGGGCTTCGCCAAATTTTTGTATGCTAGCCATGTACAGCAGGCAGGTACGGCTGCGCCCAACCCCCAGCTGCCTATTTGTAACCGGCTGGGTACTAAAAATTCAGGGAAGCCCTTTTTTTAATTATTTCATGAAATAATTAAAAAAAAAAAAACGACATTGGCTTTGCCCCATTTTTGTGTCCAGCCAGGTACAACTAGGAAGCTGGGGATTGGAATACGCAACACAGGTTGGCCCGAGCTTTCTGGGCCCTTCTGCTGAAAATTGCAGTCCACAGATGCCCCAGAAAATGGTGCTTTCATAGAAGCGCCATCATCTGGCGCTGTATCCAACTCTTCCAGCTGCCCTAAAGCTGGATGGCTCGCTGGGTAATAATTGGTTAATACTAGCTTTGTTTTACTAGATAGTATTAAGCCAGAAATTCTTAATGTCAGGCAAGCTTGACTCGGCCATTAAGAATCTCCAATAAAGGGTTAAAAAAAAGACACCACACAGAGAAAAAATACTTTAATAGAAATAAATACACAGACACATTAGAGACTCCATGTTTATTACTCCCTCTCAACCCTCCACGATCCTGGTCTTCTGTCTTCTTTCTCCTTCAACCCATGCAGCTCTGCTACATCAGACAGCACTGCATGGGAGGAAGACGCTGCTGCTCCCGTGCAGTCTAATCACTCAGTGAGTGAGCAGAGGCTGCGGGCTGTAAGCGGTGACGTCACAGCTGACAGGCGGGTTACTATAGCAACGGTGATCTCCGTTATTCACCGGCTGTGGCATCCAGTCCTTGCATGTGGGCTGACTCTGTAAAGAGCGCCGACATGCATGGACGGGGAGTCGACCATGTGCCAGAGCATCTCGCCGGTACACGGAGATGCTCAAATGAGCACCGCATACCGGAGAGATGCACTGACAGGACCTAGCATGACGTCTAGCCATGTGACCAGTCTGTAGCCAATGAGATAATAGACACGTGACTGGTCACATGCTATTTTGACGTCACGATAGGTCCTATCATCAGTGCTGGTTACCGGGAGGACGCAGCGATTATCGGAAGGAAAAGCAGCGGAAGACAGAGTGCAGGACTCGTGGGGACCTGTAAGTGTTATGGCAATGTTTATTAACTGTATGTGTATATGTATAATGTGTTTTTATGTGTTTGTGTTTGCCTGCCATTGTTTTCAATGGGGTTCGAAGGGGTTCGTCGAACGTTCGCCGAACGGAGCCGCCGTTCGATGAACCGAACTCGAACACTAGGGGGGTGGCTCAACACTAGTTTTAAGGCATTGTTATTAATTTCTGCAAAGTCAAAAGTTTACAAATATTTCTTTAGTATTTGGTACTATTTCCCTAAAACTGTATGACTTGGGTCAAACGTTTTGGATCTCCTTCCACAAGCTTCTTAAAATAGTTGGTAGGAATTTGAGCCCAATTTTCCTGACAGAACTGGGAACTGAGCCACGTTTGTAGGTCACCTTGCTCGCACCTGCCTTTTCAGCTTTGCCCATAAATGTTTAATAGGATTGAGATAAGGGTTTTGTGATGGCCACTCCAAAACATTCACTTTGTTATCCTTAAGCCACTTTGTAACCAGTTTGGCAGTATGCTTCGGGTCATTGTCCATTTGGAAGACCCATTTCTGCCCAAGCTTTAATTTCCTGGCTGATGTCTTGAGATCTTGCTTTAGTATTGCCACTTAATCTTCTTTCCTCATGATGCCATCTATTTTTATTGAATGTTCTCAGTGAGAGGAACAAAATTATAATCTTGTGATACCTTTTAATGGCTTAATAAAATAAAGTGATGTTACAAAGCAAGCTTTCGAGACATCTCAGGTCCCTTCATCAGGCATGCCACCTATATTGTAACGTGAACCAGTCTCTCCTGCAGCAAAACAATCTCACAACATGATGCTGCCACCCCCATATTTTACAGTTGGGATGGTGTTCTTAGGCTTCAAAGCTTCTCTCTTTTTCTTCCAAACGTAACAGTGGTCATTATGGCCAAACATTTCAATTTCAGTTTCGTCATACCACAGGACATGTCTAAAAAAATTAAGGTGTTTGTTTCTGTCTGCATTTGCAAAGATTAATCTGACTTCTTTATATTTCTTTTGGAGTAATGGCTTCTTGATTGCAGAGTGGCCTTTTGGCCCATGTTGATACAGTACTCATTGCACTGTGGATAATGACACGATCTTACCAGCTTCCACCAGCATTTTTACAAAGTCTTTTGCTTTTGCTCTTGGGTTGATTTGCACATGTCTGACCAAAGCACATTCATCTCTGGTACACAGAACCCATCTCCTTCCTGAGCGGTATGATAGCTGGATTTTCTCATGTTGTTTGTACTTGCGTATAATTGTTTGTACAGATAAACTAGGTATCTGAAAATTGCACCTACAGATGAATCAGACCTGTACAAGTCCACAGTTCTCTTCGTGAGTTTTTGTCTAATTTCTTTTGATTTTCCCATGATGCTACACAAAAAAGCAGTGTGTTTCAGGTGTGCATCAAAACATGTCCAGAGATGTGTCTCAAATGTTACCAGAAGCTTCCAAAGACATGACATCATCATATGGGCTGTCCCATATTGTTTAAAGGCATAGTACTCTTAGTGTTTGTAAACTTTTGACTTTGCAGCAAGTAATAAAAATGCCTTAAAACATTCTCTCTCTTTGTCTCTCTCTCTCTCTCTCTCTCTCTCTCTCTCTCATTATTCTGGCATTTGGCAAATATAAGTAATTTTGGTAATGTTAATTGACCTAAAATGGAAAAGGTTTATCCTGATTTCATGTCAGATAGAGAAAAACATGCAGAAGTGTCTTTCTAGATAGTGTATGTAAACTTCTGGTTTCAACTGTGTATTTTCTTTCACTGAAACAAATTGAGAGTTTCCTTGGTTGTATGTTTGGGATTATTGTCTTCCTGAAATGTCCACCCTCGTTTCATCTTTATGATCCTGGTAGATGACAGCTAGGGATAAGGTTGTTCGACTTCACCGGCTCCGAACAAACTTTAGTTAATAGTTTGGTTTGGTACCCGGGCTTGACCCGTACTTCACCCCAGACCCCAAACCCGTTATAAGTGAATGTGGACCCTAACTTTGGTGCTGTAAAATCATTGTAGTAAGAGTTAGGGGGCTGCAAAAAGAAGCAAAATGGGGGTAAGAGCAGGATAATTGCCCTGCAAACAAGTGTGGATCGGGAATAAATAATTTAAAAAAAATGGAGGGACAGGAAAGACAAAAAAGGTGGTGGGGTGTGTATATTTATCAAATCTAACCTAAAACCTGTGTTGAATGATAACATTGGGGGGAACTGCAACAATGTAGAGTCAGTATGGGTAAATGTACATGGGGAGGGGTATAATGGAAAAATGCTAATTTGAGTTTTCTATAAGCCTCCTAACATACCTGAACAAATAGAGGGTGAAATACTGGAACAAATTGAAAAGTCAGCTAATAATAATAATCGGGTTTTTATTATGGGGGATTTCAACTATCCAGACATACAGTGGGACATAGAATCTTCTGGTTGTGCTAAAAGCTGTAAATTCTTATCTACTATTCAAGACAATTTCCTCTCTCAGATGGTAGATGAACCGATGAGGGGAGATAATTTGCTAGATCTGGTCCTGTCAAATAGACCGGATACAAGTTCAGATCTACAGGTCCGGAAGCACTTGGGCACCAGCGACTATAATATGGTGAGCTTCAAAGTAATATTCAATACAACATTTCAAAGGGGAAATGCTAAAACCTGGAATTTTAGGAAAGCTGATTTCAACAAATTAAGGGAAGAGCTTAAATGTGTAGATTGGGACAAAGTCATGATAACTGGGGATACTGAACATAAATGGGGAAAGTTTAAGGATATACTGCTAGAGTTCTGTAAAAAAATTATACCCTCTGGTAATGAAATGTCCAGGAATAAAAAGAAACCACTATGGATAAATAAGACTGTATAAAGTATAATAAAACAAAAACAAAGGGCATTTAAAATCGTAAAGGCTGAGAATACAGAAAAAGCATTTCAAAAGTATAAAGATATCAATAGGAAATGCAAAAAAGAAATCAAACAAGCAAAACTAGCTACTTAAACAAAAATCGCCAATGACATTAAAATAAATCCCCAAATCTTTTATAAATACATAAATGCCAAAAGGAAAACAAAGGATAGTATTGGCCCCTTTAAATATAATAACAAGTTAGTCATAGAGGACAAACAAAAGACTGAGATATTAAATAGGCATTTCTCATTGTGTTCACCAAGGAACTGACTGTACCAGGCATCATTCAACAAGTGAAAAATCAAAGTTCATCACCCGATATAATTAATTTAACACAAGAAGAAGTACGCCTATGTCTGAGTAAATTAAACATTGACAAATCCCGAGGGCCAGATGGCATTCATCCACGAATATTGAGGGAATTGAGCTCCGTAATCAACAGACCGCTGTATCTCATCTTTTTAGACTCGCTTGTAGCAGGGTTGATGCCTCAGGATTGGAGGATTGCTGATGTGGTACCGATATTTAAGAAAGGTAAGAGGGTAGATCCAGGCAACTACCATCCAGTAAGCCTGACATCGGTAGTATGCAAAGTTTTTGAGGGCATTTTAAGGGATGACATGCAAAAATATATTGCAGAAAATAATATAATAACTGACAGACAGCATGGATTCATGAAAGATAAGTCGTGTCTAACCAACCTGTTGGGGTTCTATGAGGGGGTAAGTTCAAACCTGGATATTGGTAATGCAGCGGATGTGATTTATTTGGACTTTGCAAAGGCATTTGATACTGTACCACATAATAGCCTTATACTAAAGCTCCAGAAGCAAGGACTAGGGGAAACTATATGCAACTGGGTAAGGAATTGGCTAAAAGATAGCAAACAAAGAGTAGTCCTAAATGGTACATTCTCTAAATGGGCTATAGTCAGCAGTGGGGTGCCGCAGGGATCTGTGCTAGGACCGATTCTTTTTAATCTCTTTATTAATGACCTTCTGGATGGGATTGATAGTAAAGTGTCAGTCTTTACTGATGACACCAAACTATGTAGGATATTAAAAACTGACCTTGATAGTACAATATTACAAAAAGAGCTGGATAAGATGTCAGAATGGGCAGATACTTGGCAAATGAGATTTAATGTTGATAAATGTAAAGTAATGCACCTAGGATGGAGTAATTCTATAACTGCGTATACATTAAATGGAAGTAAACTAGGGACTACTGAACAGGAGAAGGACTTGGGTATTCTCATTACAAATAATCTGAGCAGCAGGACTCAATGCCAAGCAGCAGCTGCTAAAGCAAACAAGATTCTAGGGTGTATAAAAAGAGAGATTAGATCCCGTGATCCCAATGTATTGTTACCCCTCTATAAATCACTTGTAAGGCCACATCTGGAATATGGGATCCAGTTTTGGGCTCAACATTTTAAAAAGGACATTCTGAAGTTAGAGTCAGTTCAATGGCGGGCAACTAGATTACTACAAGGAATGGAAGGCCTCCCATATGAGAGGCTGGAAAAGTTAGATATGTTTAGCTTAGAAAAAAGACGTCTCAGAGGAGATCTCATTTATATGTATAAATACTTGTGTGGTCAATATAAAGGACTGGCACATGACTTATTTCTTCCAAAGACAATACTAAGGACCAGGGGGCATACACTGCAAATGGAAGAAAAGCGATTGCGACAGCTAAATAGGAAAGGGTTCTTTACAGTTAGAGCAGTAAGACTGTGGAATGCCCTATCACAAGAGGTAGTAATGGCAGATACTATAACAGCTTTTAAAAAAGGGCTGGATGATTTCCTCAGTACACAAAACATTGATGGTTATAAATGACTTAGTGACTAAATGTAGAACTGGTGGAGGAAGGTTGAACTGCATGGACCTAGGTCTTTTTTCAACTTAAGTAACTATGTAACTATGTAACTATGTGAATGAGGAAGTGTGGGGAAGTCTTTCTTCAAATAAACTATTTTTTCCAGTGTGTGTATTTTTTTTACTTTATACTTACTGGGTTAGTAATGGGGTGTCTAATAGATGCCTTTCTATTACTAAACCCTGTGCTTCATGTTTACTGTCAATTCACAGCTGACATCAACCTCAAAAATATTACCTCAATTGCCACCGCACCAGGGAAATCGGGAAGAGACGAGTAAAGTGTCAAAATTGGCGCATCTTATGGACCTTCCCAGCCTTATAATACCAGGTCCCAACTCTCTGCTTTACCTTGGATGGTTATCAAAAATATGGTGGACTCCACAGTAATTTGTTAAATTATTTTTAAATAAAAAATTTTAAATAACGATGTGGAGTCCCCTCTAATTTTAGTAACCAGCCAAGGTAAAACAGACAGCTGAGAGCTGGTTGTGAAAAATAGGGGGGACCTCATGTCATATTTTTTATTTTGTTTTCCACAGCATCCAGGCATATTTCCCATGTTGAAAATGAGTTATGATTGGCTGCACAGCAGCCTTTTAACCCCTTCACTCTAGTGCAATTTTCCACTTTTCGTTTTTATTTCCTCCCCTTTTTCCAAGAGCCATAGCTTTTTTTTTCCCCATCATTATTGCCATATGAGGGCTTGTTTTTTTTGGGATGAGTTGTACTTCACATATTATACTGGAAAACAGGAAAAAAATTCCAAGTGTGGTGAAATTAGAAAAAAAAGTGCAATCTCACAATTGATTTGTGTTTTTTATATTTACCATATTCGCTATATGGTAAAACTGACCTGGCAGTATGATTCCCCAGGTGACTACGAGTTTGTAGATAATTCAACTTTTATCTAAGTGGTGAAAAAAAAATCTGAAATTTGTAAAAGAAAAAAGAATTGTGCTTTAGTCGCCATATTGCCATACACATACTGTTCTCATTTTGCAGGGTCTGGGGCTGATTGATGTCTTATTTTTTGCATCTTAATTTGATGTTTTTATTTATACCATTTTTGGGAAGATGCAATGTTTTGATCACCTGTAATTGCATTTTTACTCAATTTTGTGGTAACCAAAAAAAAAAGTTATTCTGGCATTTTGAGTTTTAATTGCTATGCCCTTTACTGATTAGATTAATTGATTTTATATTTTTATAGAGTGGGCATTTTTGAATGCGGCGATACCATATATGTGTTTTTTTTATTTTGTTTTATTTTCAAAGGAGCAAAAGGCAGTGATTTGAACTTTTAGGTTTTTTTTCAAATTTTTAAAAACTTTATTTTTACATTTCTTATTGATGTTATTAATCCCCTTAGGTGACTTGAACCCTGCACTGTCCAGTTTAGATAGATGCTTAAGCAGCCTTCTGAATAACAGAAATGCTGATGATATGTGAATGCCGGTGCTCAGCCTAATAATGAACGGTGGGGTAGTGGGAGGACCACATAATTAATTGTGGGGTGGGGAGGAATCTATCAGGACCATATACTGAATTGTGGGGTGGGAGGACTCTATCAGGGCCATATAATGAATTGTGGAATGGGAAGGACACTATCAGGGCCATACAATAAAATGTGGGGTAGGGAGGATACTATGAGGGCACTATGTGAATGTGAATGCCGGTGCTCAGCCTAATAATGAACGGTGGGGTAGTGTCAGGACTCTATCAGGACCACATAATTAATTGTGGGGTGGGGAGGAATCTATCAGGACCATATACTAAATTGTGGGATGGAGAGGATGCTATCAGGGCCATATAATGAATTATGGGGTGGGGAGGATGCTAAGAGTCATATAATGAATTGTGAGGTGCGGAAGAAGCTATCAGGGCCATATAATGAATTGTGGTGTGGGGAGGACACTATCAGGGACATATAATGAATTATGGGGTGTGGAGGGCACTATGAGGTCCATATAATGAATTGTGGGGTGGGGAGGAAGCTATCAGGACCATATAATGACTTGTGGGGTGGAGAGGATGCTATATGGGCTATATAATGAATTGTGAGACGGGGTGGACGCTAGGAGGGTCATATACTGAATTGTGTGGTGGGGAGATCTTCCCCACATATGTAACATCAACTGCTTCCCCATGCAGCTTTACAAAAACAGTCATAACCCTTCCCCATGCAGTCCCCCAAGCATAACATAACCCTCTTCCCTATGCAGCACCCTGCATGTAACATCAAACCCTTAAACATAAGCCCCCCGGATCACAACTTCACTTCCTTCCCCTTGTAGCCCGCAAGCTTGCAGCCCCATACAAGTAAACCTAACTCTTCCCCACTCAGCCACCCAGCAGGTAGCCCTACAGCATGCAGCCACCTAAGAACTGTAACATCATCCCTTCTCCAAGTGCGTAACATCACCCCCTTTCTGCACAGCCTCCAGCATGCAGCCCCACACATACAAGATCACCCCTTTCCTCATCCATCCTCTTGTAAAACCCCTCCTTTCCCTGCACAATCCCCCAACATTCAGCACCTTCCCTGTACAATCCTCCAATATGCAACTCCTATGTAGGAACATCCACTTATTATTATAATATATTTATTATTATCCTGTGCCCCCCCAAAAACAAACACATTACTCACTCTTAACCCCTTGCTCTTTGGTGTAGCCCCTCAGTACTCAGTTTGACCTCTCCACAGCTATCATCATCTCCAACAACCACAGCACAATGCTGAGCACTGGGATGATGGAATCAGCTCTGTACTGGAGGATGACAACCCTCCTTTTCCAGTGACATAATCACCTCACGGTATCACGTACATTCTAGCCACAGGGGATAGATTCCTGCGGCTCGGCTTCCTGCACTGTGCAGAGGAGCAGCAGGATCGCTCACTGCCCAGCGCACCACTTATGATGGATGATGGCAATCTGGCCATGGGCCCCCCGGAGCCTCAGACACGGAACAGTCAAGTTTGCCTTCACCTCCAGGGCCCGATGCAGCTACACCGGCTGCACCGGCGGTATGTCTGCCAATGCTCTTAGGTGGACTACACCTGTGCTACCCAGTAATGAATTGCAATGGTGCCTGATGAAACAGCTGTTACCGATGCAAGTCAATGTAATGTATAAAAATTTTTTATAATAAGTACAGTTTGGAATGTTTAGTGCTGTAGTGCACATTTGGTGCTGGCTTTTTGTTTTTTCTTCATTGAATTGGTCGGTGGTTGACCTCCACCTTGCTATGCACCCCAATTTGGGATGTATTCCATCTATCTGAATTTTGGCGGTTGGTGACTGTTCACATTAAGTCATCAGGCTTTGTCCACAGGCTATTTACTTCATGCAGCATTTGCTTGGACCTGTCCCGCCCACAGCCATGACTCAGTCATGGGTACGGGATTGAAATAGACCAGGTGAGTGCTGCTAAGAGCAGTTCTACTATTCATATGTGAGGCCGTATGGCACATTTTATAAAAATATTTTAGTGTAGGACTGCTTCAAATGAGATTTGCCGTGACGTGGCGAAGCAGCTCAAGAAATTGCAATTTTTTGCCAAAAATCTCAAAAAATTTTTTATAATAAGTACAGTTTGGAATGTTTAGTGCTGTAGTGCACATTTGGTGCTGGCTTTTTGTTTTTTCTTCATTGAATTGGTCGGTGGTTGACCTCCACCTTGCTATGCACCCCAATTTGGGATGTATTCCATCTATCTGAATTTTGGCGGTTGGTGACTGTTCACATTAAGTCATCAGGCTTTGTCCACAGGCTATTTACTTCATGCAGCATTTGCTTGGACCTGTCCCGCCCACAGCCATGACTCAGTCATGGGTACGGGATTGAAATAGACCAGGTGAGTGCTGCTAAGAGCAGTTCTACTATTCATATGTGAGGCCGTATGGCACATTTTATAAAAATATTTTAGTGTAGGACTGCTTCAAATGAGATTTGCCGTGACGTGGCGAAGCAGCTCAAGAAATTGCAATTTTTTGCCAAAAATCTCAAAAAATTTTTTATAATAAGTACAGTTTGGAATGTTTAGTGCTGTAGTGCACATTTGGTGCTGGCTTTTTGTTTTTTCTTTTAAGTCAATGTAAGAGTGTAGCACATGCTATTTAGTTTCAATCCAGTGATTCCTGCAGCTTTCTATTTATACAAACAACATAAAACATTGTACAGTGAACAATCATACCTGTTAGATGCCCAAAAAGCATTAGTGCTCCAGTAAATGTTTTGCCATTCCAGTTTAACATTCAATATGATACGGCTACAAGCTATACCTACAGCCATTATTTCGGCTGTGTATAGTTTTCTTGGTAGACTAATATAAATGTCACCTGTCATGATACAGGACTGGTATTCCCCGGTTTCCCAGACCTGGCTTTGTCATGTCAGGGGTTAACTCCCATCAGCCTCGTTCTGGTTTCAGGATAACTATATCTGGTTGCTACACCTGCATTCCTCTGCTGGTTATGGTTTTGCTCTGCAGCCTGTAACTGGCTCTGGTGAGATTTCCTGTTTCATCTGACTCCTTGTTAACGTGCCCTGACCTGTACCCTCCCCTGTTTGTCCGGCTGTCCCAGTACCCTGATTTCCAGCTCCTGGTTCATCCTCTTTCCCGTGTATGTGTCTCCTTACCCTCCGGTCTTGTCTTCTGTTCCCTGTGCCCTTTGTGTTTCCCTCTGAATACCTGATCTCACCGCAAACGACTTTGGTTCTTTTTTCTGACCTGATTTTGATCCTCCCTTTGCAGTGACTTGACTTTCCTGGCTAGACCCTGACTGCTTGACTACTCTATTGCCCCCTGGTGGTTCACCTGTGAACTGACTGCTGAACTTACTCTGCTATACTTCAGCCTCCTTTCTGTTAAGCGGGCTTTACATGAGACGATAGATTGTGCGATATGTCGTTGGGGTCACGGTTTTCGTGACGCACATCCGGCATACCGCATGACGTGGTTTCGTGTGACACCTCCTAGCAATGCAGTATCGCTCACAAATCGTGAGTCGTGTACACATCGCTAGGTTTCATAAAATTGTTTAATTAAAATGGCGGCGGTAGTTCATCGTTTCCGTGGCATCACACGTTGCTCCGTGTGACACCACGGGAACGATGAACAACAGCTTTACCTGCGCCCCTCCGCTTCTATTGGCCGCCTGCCATGTGACGTCACTGTGACGCCGAACATCCCGCCCACTCCAGGAAGTGGACGTTCGTCGCCCACAGCGAGGTCGTCCGGAAGGTAAGTACGTGTGACGGGGGTTAAACGAGTTTGTGTGCCATGGGCAACTAATTGCCCGTGACGCAAAAACGTCGGAGGCGGGTACGATCGATTGTGCTATCTCACAATCTATCGTCTCGTGTAAAGCAGGCTTTATAGTGTTACTTTGACACTCCTTCACTACTCTGCTGCCACCTAGTGGGGAATACCCTGTACTACGTATTACCAGCCCTTTGTACAGCGTGACATCACCTATACACATTATACATATATAAATAATATAAATGTCACAAATACACATTAGATCAAAGTTAACCCAACATGTCGGATTGGTGGACTTTCTTGTATTTAAGGAGAAATCAAGGAACAAAAGGGTTATGCATGATGACTTTTAAGGCCAAATCCTTCTGTACTCAAAGGAAATAAGCCGCCACTAAAAGACTTCAAACTTACTTCCATTGATTGAAAAAACTTGAACGCTGAACAGGTATGTGCCTTCATATGCATGATCGGATTGCTGTCAGTCAAATCAGTATTCAACCTACAGCTATTGAAAGTGTAAGGTTTGGTTAATGATTAATTATATTGTTTTTTAAAATAGTATGCAGAATTAATAAGGAACAAGAATACAATGAATACTCTATATACAGTATTTTGCAAACATACTCTGGCCTCATGCACAGAGACATATCTCCAAGCTGTGTTGTGTGACTCCATAATATAGTCCTATACTTTACCTTTGTGTGACTAAGAATTAATTTGGAGGCTTAGAGAGGTTTTTCTATAAAATGAGTAAAACAAAAACTCTTAGCACGTTCCATTGTATGTTGTCTTACATATTATATAATCTCCATAACACAGAGAATACTTTCATTACATGGTGCTGTACAGGGACACTTTTGGCAACAGATGGAGTGCCCAAGACTAATAAATACACAAGGTACCATAATATCTTGGTCACTGTCCACTGGGATTTTTACATGCAATTTTCACCAATGTGATCACTGACTATTGAGTAATATTAATTATGAAGCCAATGGGGCTAGTCTGGTCACACACATAGCCCATATCACTTAGACTTGTTTCCTCTTTAGTCTAACTGTATGGCATTGTTATCACCCATTTTCTAACGGTAGACCACTCACATGGAGACATGGAGATTATCTTTGGTTTTTAATCATTTTATCAGAAATGTCATCTGCTGGCACAAGATAAATGAGTGTGTGTAATCATAACTTACTGTACTATCCCATGAGATAAATGCACAGGGGACAAAAAAACATTTTACATACTTTAATGACTATTAACTGTATCCTGCATGTATAGTTGTCGACCACTGGATATTATAGAAAATAACAGAACTTTAACATTTTTGAATTAATATCAATATATATTTAAAATTAATCTATACATTAGAGGGCTGCAAATACAAAAGCTCCCACCTCAAAGAAAAACGTAATAATAGAAGAAATAGGAGTATTTACACATGTATACAGTACAAAATAGCTTTATTGGTGCAAAAAATCAAGAACAAATTTCACACAATTTGTTCTTGATTTTTTGCACCAATAAAGCTATTTTGTACTGTATACATGTGTAAATACTCCTATTTCTTCTATTTATTATATCCAATGGAGTTAGCATAAAAACATTATCACGTAATAATGAAAAACTGGATTTTTCTATGCTCAAAGAAAAACATGTAGCATAACATTTTAATTGAAATTGCATTTTTACAGTAAGATCTGCACCATAAGTAGGGTATGATCCAACCATGAATATTATGTAATCTGTTAACATTTCTGAACAAACCACACATTCTGACATGATGATACATAACATTATAAATTACAGTAGATATTTCGGACTCTAAATTTAGCTTTAAGCAAAACACCTAAGATGACATTATCATGAGGGCCTTTTTGTAGTCGGTTTTGATTGTCATTGCATTGCCGTTATTTGTGCCAAGTTTATCAGTGTTGAGTTTGCTAAATTATTTTTATAAAACCCTGCTGTAAAGATCTGATATTCCCTTATGCCCACCAATGCCCTTCAGAGAGGCATTGATGATCTTCCAATGACATTTTTAAACTTTATTTGCAGGCTAGCTACACAAAAATCACACATGCTTTTAAACATGGCGGTGGAGTAAAATAGCAAAATGTCATCAATTGCGGTTCAAAAAAAGTATGCATTTCAGGATTTGAAAAGTGTTTGTTTGGAAGAAAGGGATAATATCACTCCAGAGCAATGCATGCAACTATTTTCTCCATACAAAGACATCTTGAAGCTGTCATCATCACAAACAAAGGCTTTTGTATGAAGTTTTAAATCCCTGGTACATTTCCTTAAGTGTGTTCAACACTTTTTCCCTATGTCATTTCTCATTATTATACATTACTAAATTTATGGACATTTGTTGTTTGATTCCCTTGTCTCTGTCACTAACCTGTAAGTGAAAGTAAGGCTACTTTCACACATCAGTTTTCTGTATTCAGGCACAGTCCTTTTTTTTGCCGTATCCAACGTTTCCGTTTTTGTTGTGCAAACCGGAGCAAACCGGACCTACCGGATCCGTTTTTCAGCGGATCCGTTTAGGACGGATCCGTTAAAAAACGGATCCGGTAGGTCCGGTTTGCATCCGTTTTGCATCCGTTATGTCTGTTTTTTGACGGATCCGTTTTTTAAACACTAAACAAACAATTAACGAGTTCCGTATTCTGATTGGCTATTGGGAACATATAGTATATATACAGTATTTTGAAGCATATATGACAGAATGAAGACAGAGGCAAGCAGAAACCATGGATGCTATTCTTGCAAATTACACAAAGATCGCTGCAGATTTTATATTTGAGGCAAATCGCTTGTCTATCATCGTCAGAGAAAAGGAGCGACAGCGACTGAGGCGTCAGCGACATCGACGCTTTTGGATCCATCCCCTGACTGCACAGAGACTGACACGTGGGGTGTTTTCAACCCTATACCTGGATCTCCGTGGAAACCATGAAAAATTCACAAGCTATGTCCGGATGTCAGTGATTAATTTTGACGTCCTCCTTGGCCTTGTTGCGGACAACATCCGTAAAACGGACACCTACAGCCGGTTCTCTATAACACCCGAGGAGCGTTTGCTGGTTACGCTTAGGTAAGTTTTTTTTTTTTAAATTGTATCCTCCTGTAAATTGACTTTTAACTGTAATGTGTTTGCTATTATTTTTTTATAATTATTGTCTTTCCTTTACAGATTCCTTGCAACTGGAGAGTCGCTTTCATCCCTCCACTACCAGTTTCGACTAGGAATTTCCACCATCTCGGGAATCATTAGAGACACTTGCCAAGCCTTGTGGGATTGCCTCCATGATGATTTCATCCCCCAGCCCACCAGGGACAGATGGCTTGCAATTGCTGAACAATACTATAACATTTGTCAGTTTCCAAATTGCCTTGGCTCAGTGGACGGCAAACATATAAGAATTGTGAAACCAGCTGCTTCGGGGTCAGAATACTACAATTATAAAAAGTATTTCTCAATTGTCCTAATGGCAATAACGGATGCGGACTACAAATTCATCTCAGTGGACATTGGCGCATATGGGAGATCCAATGACTCTCAGGTCTTTAAAATGTCCCCAATGGGGCGGCGAATCTATGGGAATACTTTTGATTTCCCTCCTGCAAGACCTCTTCCTGGCACATGTGAGCCCCCAATGCCCTTTGTTTTTGTGGCCGACGAAGCCTTTCAACTCTCCCAACATCTATTGAAGCCATATGCAAGCCGTGGATTGACGCAAACCCAAAAAATATACAATTACAGATTATCCAGAGCCAGAAGAATGGTGGAATGCTCCTTTGGGATACTAACCAGCAAATGGCGAGTGTTGTTAACAGCCATTAATTTAAACATTGAAACTGTGGATGAAATTGTGAAAGCATGTGTGGTACTGCACAATTTTGTTTTAACAAAGGAACCTTTGTCCTTGGATGACCAGAGTTTGGAATCCACCGCTTTGTCTGACTACACCAGTCCTGGATTTAGGAGTAGTGTTGCCTGTTCCACAATCCGTGACAAATATGCTGACTATTTTGTGTCCCCAGAAGGTAGAGTAGATTGGCAAGATCAAATGGTGTAAGATCTTTGTTTAGTTTTATAACAAATAAAAATAGTTAAAAATAAATTAAAAAATATCTTGTTAACTTTGTTAATTTTAATCTTTCACTCGCTTTAAAAATTTGTAATTTTTTCACCGTCAAATTACAACATGTTATGTTTTTGTATTACCTTATTATTAACTTAACTTGCAAAATAATATTCACCCCCAAAAAAAACAAGAACAAATAAATACTTTTCAACAAAAAACTTTTATTTTTATTACAAACATAAATTATAAATTGGTATATCTTGGGCTTGGGGTGGAGATAGTACTGGAGGGGCTGACAGGTGGGAACACACGCACAGTTGGAGTATTGAGGGTGGAAAGTGGTGTTGGTGGTGGTGGTGGGGAAGTAACAGAAGGTGAAGGTGTGGTTGAGAAACCAAGAGGGAAACCAGGAGATGGGATGGGATTTGGTAAGGATTGAGGGGTGGAGTGGAGGGATTGGGAGACAGAAGAGGTGGCGGGTGAATTAGTGGCTTGAGTTGGGGTCATGACGGGTGTGGAAGGCGAGATGTGGTAGTGGGTAGGAAGTGTAGGGGCAGATGTGGTTGGGAGCTGGTACTGGGCCGCAGGCTGGTACTGGGCAGCAGGCTGGTACTGGGCAGCAGGCTGGTACTGGGCAGAAGGCTGGTACTGGGCAGCAGGCTGGTACTGGGCAGCAGGCTGGTACTGGGCAGCAGAGGGAGTAGGGACAATGGCTGGAGGGGGGGCAGGTGCTGGAGGAGGGGTGGGTGGAGGTGGTTGGGAGTCAACCTGCGCCAGAGCCTGCCGTGTGGCTTGCATTACATGCATCTGCTGGTCAAGAGATAGCTTTTCCATGCGCTCTAGTACGGCTTGAAAAAAACAATGATTGGGTGATTTACTTGCATCTAAATGCAGCCTGTCCAGACGCGTGCACAATTCGTGTGTATTTTTTTCCATATTGGCATTTATGAAGCTAAAAGATGCACGATTTTGTTCTGATAATAATTGAATGGCGTTCTGGAAGGCTGCATTTAGATGCAAGAACTCGGGCGCATAGCTCTTTTCCTGACCCCTATGACGCTGACGCCCAGAACCCAAAGGTGTTCTACTGAGGGCAGCAGTGTCAGAGGGGTGGGGTAGGGGAAAAGCTATCTCATCACCAGCAGCTTCAGGTAATGAAGTCTCACGGGAAGCTCCAGCGCAGGTGGATGGGACAGATGTAGATGGAAGGGAAGGTTCAGATGGGTGGGGTCTGTGCGTGTGTTCACCAGTGGCGGACTGTTCAGGGATCGCTCCTGTCGGGTTCGATGCAGGCTCCTGAGTGCTGCAGACGGTGCTGGTAAAAAGAGGAAAAACAAAATAATAATTAATTTAATTGCTATACAGTGCCACAGAAAAAAAAAAAAAAGGCAAAAAAAATCAGACATAAAATATTATACTTTGTACATATTTTGGGGAATATTTACCTTCTGCACACCATAGTTGTCCGGAGGAACGACAACGCTCTAAAGTAACGGTACTTCGATCTGCGTCCTCCGGATCCACTCGGGGCCTGCATCTCTTGATTTAACTCCTTTTTGAAGCGATCCCTGATAGACCGCCACCGCTTTTGTAGTTTGTCACCTGAAAGTGGAAAACACAAAGTGGTTAGTATACAACACATTACATCCTGCAGCATAACCTACTGAACTGTGAATACTTACGCTGTTTCTTCTGGCCACGAGAATTGAGCTCCCCCCAACCTTCTACCGCTGCGTGGCATACCTCGTCCCAGAGTCGACGGGTTACGATAGTATCAGCGTGGCGGCGGTCAGCCATGTTCCACAGCGGCTCCCTCTCTCTAACTTCATCGATGAGGAGGTCGATGTTGATAAATCCGGCCTCCTCACCGTCAGAATCGGGAGCACGCTGTGATGCCTGTTCAAAGAAAGAAAAAAGAAATTAAAAAAAAAAATAGACAAAAAATCACACTGACATGAAAAAAAAAACAAAAAAAAAAAACTTACAGTATGACCACCGCCACCTCGACGACGACCCTGGGACGGTCTTGGGGGAGCTCTATCGTGAGCCCTAGAAGTTGAAGCCTTTAGTGAATAAAAAAAAAAAAACATTATTTACTTATGTGTTTGGTGTGCTGTGGTAAACAATTCCTGTATGAAACTTACACTCTGACCGCCCGCTCCGTGTATTTCTCCACCCCTTCCGTCCTCTTCTGGCAGCATCTCCTGTGATGTTTCGGCCACCTGTGTAAATGTCGTTTATTTAAAAATTTTTTTTTTTTTTTTTAAAAAAAAAAAAAAAAAAAAAAAAAAAAAAATACCTCAGTTTGTGAACCGAAGGGCGGGCTACCAGAAGACGACATATTTTATTACAGGCCACGCACACCAACTTGATGGGCCAAACTTTTCCGTCAACACTGCACCTGCAAAAAAAGAAAAAAAAATGTCTAAGTACATGTACGCAGCTCACAGCAGTGATCTGTGGACAGTACTGTGGACATTACCTCTGGAACACTGTCCTCCAAATTCGCACTGACTGCAAACGGACACAGGAACTGGCTGTCCTCAAATTTTCCGTCAACACTGCACCTGCAAAAAAAGAAAAAAAAATGTCTAAGTACATGTACGCAGCTCACAGCAGTGATCTGTGGACAGTACTGTGGACATTACCTCTGGAACACTGTCCTCCAAATTCGCACTGACTGCAAACGGACACAGGAACTGGCTGTCCTCAAATTTTCCGTCAACACTGCACCTGCAAAAAAAGAAAAAAAAATGTCTAAGTACATGTACGCAGCTCACAGCAGTGATCTGTGGACAGTACTGTGGACATACCTCTTCCCTGGAGCACTGGACTGGAGGACAGCAGAAGTTGAAGTCAGGAACCAACGGCAGGAGGTGTGTAGAATGTGCTGGATCCTTTTATAAGTTTTGTGATGATGAAAAAAAAAATTTGCGCATGCTCTGTTTACCAAACCGGATGCGGTCACCGCATCCGGTTTAAACCGCATTGCGCCGGATCCGGCATGCATAGACACCCATTGTATACAATGCCGTATTGCGCCGGATCCGGCAGAATGCGGTTATTTTAAGGGGACAAAAAACGTTACATGATACGTTCTATCCGGCCGCCGCATTCAATTATTTTGCCGCATCCGGAAAAAAACGGATGCAACGCAAAGCCATCCGGTACAATCCGGCAACAATGCAAGTCTATGGGGAAAAAACGGATGCGGTACCGGATCCGTTTTACCCGTTTTTTTCCGGATTGAACCTGATGGCAAAAAACTGATGTGTGAAAGTAGCCTAAATAAACAGACATCAAAAAAATCCTTTATTTGGAATAAAATTCAAAAACACCTTCTTTCACCACTTTATTAACCCCAACACACCCTGCAGGTCTGACGTAATCCACACAAGGTCCCATGGTGATTCAGCTCTGCTACATCTGAATATGACAGCGAGAGGCCATAGAGCTGCATGGTTGCCCGCTGTGAGTGCAGAATAAATGAGCCGTGATGAGTGGTGACTGGATGCAGGGAGACGCGTCACACAGGCTTGCGCGTCTGACTGCAACCAATCACAGATGCCAGGCTGGCCGGAGGGTGGGGAAATCTGTGCATATGAAATGAGCGGCAGAAGTAGGCAACAGGAGCAGCGTACAGCCGGCCGGAGCCCGGGTAAGTATAAAACGCTTGCTTCATTCTTATTTCGTTTCTTTTTTCTTTATTTTTTTAATTTTTCGAGATCTGGATCAAATAACTGGAATCCTGGGCCTGGTCCAGCATCCGGGCAACTGTGAAACCACGCGGATCCGGACTTTTACCATTTGGGTCCGCCCTGCCCTAGTTACATGTGATTATAATATATAACAAGAATAAAAAATTAAAATGTAAAAAGTTGAAAGTGCATATTATGTGCGGAGATGTAGATCGGATTTCTAGAGACCATGATACTTTTTATCAGCATGGTAATTTGAGAATTTGATGTGGGAATTTGCACCATGGGATTATTGTTTTCTAGTAAAGTCTGATGGATTTATTGAGGGTTTTATTTATGAAGAGCAATCATGGCACATGATTACACATGAAACTGCAGTCAATGTCATTAGAACCTAGCACTTAGTAGCAGGAATGTGCCCTTAATGGCGTCATTTGTGTCCCATTGTTGAAATGTGCACATATAAGTAATGGCAGGGAGAGGATTCCTCACACCATATTGTTTGTTCCCCATTGATCAGGGATAAAGGTTATTTGCTACTGTGTCCACTAGCCTTGAAAAAACACTGAAGCCATTTTCACTTACACTGTGGTTTAAGTTTGGAAGTAATTCTTGGAGATACCGGCTCAGTTATTAACAAGTCCACCTACAGTTACAAATATATGTGCCTATACACATGGAGGGATTTTTCCTAAAAGTATTTCTTTAATAGGAAAATACGATGCCTCTCAAAGTGTCATATGAAGGCATATGGATTGTTTACTGGTCTGTTATAAGTTTATACTGTATTGACCTGATTTAAATGGATATTCCCATTAACCGGTCCGGGACCAAAAGCACGGCAGGGTACAGGACCCTAGATCGGGGAGTAGCTTCAGGCAACCCGGCAATTAGCCTGTGGAGGATAGTGTCTTCACGTACTGTCCCCAAGAATCTCTGAGATTGAGGGCACTAGCGCAACGAGGGGGATAGGGCTTTCCAACCCCTGCAGCCCACTGAAATCATATGGATTGTTTACTGGTCTGTTATAAGTTTATACTGTATTGACCTGATTTAAATGGATATTCCCATCTCCAAGATCCTATCCCGATATGTTGTAGTATGTTCTGTTTTCCCTGTGTGCCAATAGATCTATTTCTGGGAGACCGTATAGAGTTACAATCCTGTTGAATATAGATTAATTTACTGTTCAATCCTCTTGTTTCAGCTGAGACTGATTTAAAAAGTTCACTTTTTTCATCTCCCCCATATAAGCACTCCCTCCTTGTTTATTTTTTAAGATTTCTAATGGTGTGCCAAGAACCATCCTTTTTTTACCAGAAAGGGGAACAGTCACCTCTACTTTCTTCCTGTTCTAGGACTGGCACCAGTACAGCCTTTTTTTACCAGTTCTAACACTTCTTCTTCTTTAAGGGGTGGTTAACTACTCTGCAGTAGTGACCACATCCCTGTCAAACTTTTTCTAAATAACTATCAGCCAATTCAGCCTCTAAGCAGTGCACCGCGGTCCGCTCTTCCCCATAAAGTGACTCCTGCCCCCACCGGGCTCCATGTCCTCTGAGATCCGGTGATGTCAGGGCAACTTCCAGTTGACCTGACATCACCGTGGCCGGCCCCAGTCTCCCTGAGTGATTGGGCTGTGAGCGCGTTTCACCACTCGTTACAACCCAGCGTCACAGCCCAGCATATCACCTGCGCAGTCCTTTACTGCAGAGCACCACAAACAGAGTGCATGCGAGATGTGGCGCTGGGCTGTGACGAGTGGTGAAACACTGCCCACAGCCCAGTCACTCAGGAAGACTGGGGCCCGCCACAGTAATGTCAGGTCAACTGGAAATAGATGTGACATCACCGGATCCCAGAGGTCACTGAGCCCACGGGAGTCACTTCATGGGGAAAAGCAGACCGCGATAGCACAGCTCAGAGACTGAATTGCCTGACCAAGGTATTTAGAAAAAGTCTCCCCTTTCAGTTTTACAGAGAGATGGCCACTACTGCAGAGTAATAAACCACCTCTTTAAGCTGATTGAACCTCCTGGGAACGCTGACATCTTGTAAGTATACATTTTTAAAGTAAAATAGAGAGAAACTACAGCTTAATGTCCCATCTTATTATATCGAGGATCCAGGGGTTTTATGAAATCTTTGTCCAGGCAGGATGAAAAGTTCTTTAAGTATAATTTTGTAATGTAAGGTAAAGACATGGCTGTAATGGCTCTGTAGTACTGATGACATTATTACATTCATACCTTTGATAAAGAAACTCACTTCATGGTTCTTGTGTTATTGTGTTATCAACATTTGAAGTTTTCTACTAAATATATCTTCTCCTCCCTGTCTGTGATGCCCCAGCCCTTTAGGTCTTTCAAAGACAGATCAGTGTTGAGATCTCAAAAAGAGGAAGCAGGTCACTTACAGACTGAAGGCTGACAGAGGGGCTGGTAAATCACTGGCGGAGAGGAGATATCCAATGCACTGTGCACTGAAATCTAATTAGCAGAAAATATCAAATGGTGATTAACCTCTTAACAACAATTGATACGCATTAAAACGGTTGTGAAGGGGCCTTATTCCCTCATCGCTGTTTCAAAACGGCAATGAGAATTAATTGAATAATAACCACCCCAAGGGTAACAATCCCAAAGGTGACAACTGTACATGATGGCTGGCCCCCAGCAGAATCGGTCCCAACCAGTTATGGAACTGATTGAGGCTGATTAACCCCTTAAATACTACTGTCAATCACAACAAAGGTATCTAAGTGGTTAAATGTGGGTTATAATACCCCTTTTCACACCACGGACTCCCCCATGTTCATAAGCATGTGTGCTGATAATTGCCATGGTACACAGAGGTCATCTGATCACCCCAGGGTATGGTGGCCTGTTAGATTCTGCTATAGGCAGGATCTAACAGGCACAATCAGTGAGTAACAATAATCCTGTGATCTCTGCTGAGCACTTGCATCAGATTTTCTATGTAAATTCCAAAAACCATGATTCACACAAAACCCTCAATGGAACCACTAACTATAATGAGGCAGATGGAACCACTTTCACATGTAAATGTTATAAAATTTTGTGAATCACTTGTGGGTTAAAAATGCTCTGTACACCCCTAGTTAAATTCTGTGAGGGGTCTAGTTTCTAAAAAGTGGTCACTTGTAGGTGGGGGTGTCTGCTGTTTTGACATGTCAGGGGCTCTGCAAATGCGACTTTGCATTCACAATCTATTCCAGACAAACTTATGCTCCAAAAGTCAAATAGCCCTCTTTCGCTCTTTTATTTTAGAGCCCTACCATGTGTCCAAACAGCAATTTTTGACCAATAATGGGATATCACTGCATTTGTGAGAAATTGCATAACAAATTATGTGGTCCATTTTCTCCTATTATCCATTGTGAAAATTACAAATTTGGGGCTAAAACAACCTTTTAGAGGAAAAAAAACGATTTTCATTTTCATATCCACATTTTAAAAAGTTCTGTGAATTACCTATGGATTCAACATGTTTAACACACCCGTAGGCCCTCTTCACACGTCCGTGTTTCCAGTACGGCTTGTGGAAGTCATGTTATCATGCCCACAGGGGCATAATAACATGGAAAGAGGGCCGACTAGTCTGGGGAAACAGCGCTCTTGCAACTAGTCAAGGCCTTAAGTAGCATAGGGACAGCGAGGTTTATACGTTTTTTGTTTGTTTTATTAAAAACATTCTTATTAGTGAATACAGGGATGGCTAGGGAGGGACTTGGGGCATTCAGATATCAATGCTGCTGGGTTGGAGGACAAAGGGGACCTGACAAGTTCCCTTTAAATTGCAAAATCATGCTGACAGGCTCTCTTTAAGCACCTATGCTGATGATGTTGCCTCCACAAAACCATCACTTCTGCTTCCCAGCTATATAATATGGATTGTACAGACAGTGTGGGAAAAATACATCTCACTATAGTCTCACATATTCATCACAGTATATATACAATGCAGAAAGTTAGTAACACGTCATAAACATGTTCTTAAAGTTATACATACACCGTCTTTACAAGTTCCTTAATATGACTGCCAGCTCACGGTTAGTGAGAGACGCTGTAGTGACTCTGCTGAGCTTGTTATAATGTCCAGACATCCTGTTTCACCTGGGAAAATCCTGAGAGTGTTAATATAATTGTATATTAGGATTAACAAAAATTTCTTTTTGTTTAAAATTTGTGATCTATTGCACTTTGTACTTCACTCTTCCAGGTCTCTATATATAAACGTTTCAGACTGAAGTATCTATTGTAACATTCTTATGTGTTCCTGGACCCGAGACAGTTCTCATAAAAATGGGTGAATGAATAAGTAAAAGGGTTTTGTGTTTTGTTTTGTTTTTTTAAGTTACGGTAGTGCTCATAGTTTACATTATTTAGTCTGTTATACCAAGGTAATAACATGGATCCCAAATTAGCACATACAGTGGGTACGGCACTCTTTGTTTCGTTGCAGACATTTGGTAAATTCAAAAAAGTTCATTTTTTTTCTCATTAATGTACAATCTGCACCTCATCTTGACAGAAAAAAAACAGAAATGTAGAAATTTTTGCAAATTTTATAAAAAAGAAAAACTGAAATATCACATGGTCATAAGAATTCAGACCCTTTGCTTAGTAATGAGTAGAAGCACCCTTTTGAGCTAGTACAGCCATGAGTCTTCTTGGGAATGATGCAACAAGTTTTTCACACCTGGATTTGGGGATCCTTTGACATTCTTCCTTGCTGATCCTCTCAAGTTCCGTCAGGTTGGATAGTGAACATTGGTGGACGGCCATTTTCAGGTCTCTCCAGAGTTGCTCAATTGAATATAGGTCAGGGATCTGGCTGGGCTGGTCAAGAATGGTAACAGAGTTGTTCTGAAGCCACTCCTTTGTTATTTTAGCTCTGTGCTTATGGTCATTGTCTTGCTGGAAGGTGAACCTTCGTCCAAGTCTGAGGTCCAGAGCACTCTGGAAGAGGTTTTCTTCCAGGATATCTCTGTACTTGGCCACATTCATCTTTCCTTCAATTGCAGCTGTACCGTCCCGCGGGCTTGGCTGCGACCGCCCAGCTGCTCAGATCCATGCTCGTATGGTGGGTGGTGGCTCGAGCCTCTCATGGACCTGGGGGTCACGTCGCTCTGCAAAGGAGTTAGCGCTACATGCAGGGGCTTGACAGGGAGTTCCCCGTCCGGGGCCGCGGTGGTTTGATTTGGGATGCAAGTTTGTGACGCCACCCACGGGTTGTGGTGAATAGATGGACACCACCGCTGCCGTCAACTAGGCCTCCCGTGGACGGTGTTGCGCAGCTTGGTGTTGTCCCCTCCGTGGGTAGGGGAGCGATGGTCCCGGGGGCCCGAGGGAGGTGCTGAGGCGTGGGAGTGGGTGCCTGCTGGGTACTGATACTGTGCGGCGTGGTACGCGGCCCGAAGGCACTGGTGTACTCACTATGACACAAGACACCAGAGTCTCTGGTAAACCAAACGGGGTGATGAACGGGACCCGCAGTCGGCTGCAGCTTTTCCCAGAATAGGTTGGTGGTTTCCGCCTTTCTCCTGCACCTCTTTGTATGAATGTTTGACTGCTATGCCTAAGCAACAGTAGCCCGCTTCCCGTTGCCGTAGGAGCCCGGTTTCCAATCGGTTCCCCGGTTCGGTACCGGCAGGCCACCGCCCGACCCCGGTCCCTACAGTTCCACCGGCTGTAATCCCAGCTCCTGCAGACGACCACCACCATCTGCCTCCTTGCCACAGATGACTGGGCTCCAACCCAGCCACCAGAGTAGTCTGCTGGCAGGCCTGGACACAGGTCTGCCCTTGAACTTGACTTCTCTCTACTCTGCACTACAACTTGACTGACTGTTTTCCCGCCTCCAGGCCTGTGAACTCCTCGGTGGGCGGAGCCAACCACCTGGCTCCGCCCCCTGGTGTGGACATCAAACCTGGAGGGTGGTGACAAGGGTTTCTTGGTTGGCTGCTGTCACCTGATCGGGGAGGGGTTTGACTGATGTGTGTGTGACTACGTGGGACGACCTGACTAGTCCAGGGCGTCACACAACCAGTTGTCCTGTCCCTGTAGCTGAAAAATACCCCCCTGGCATGATGCTGCCACCACCATGTTTCACTGGGATGAGGTACCAGGTTTTCTCCAAACATACCATTTAGAATTATCACCAAAAAGTTCTATCTTTGTCTCATCAGACCAGAAAATCTTATTTCTCATAGTCTTGGAGTCCTTTATGTGTTTTTTGCAAACTCTATGTGGGCTTTTATATGTCTTGAACTGAGGAGAGGCTTCCGTCGGCCACTCTGCTATAAAGGCCCAACTGGTGGAGGGTTGCAGTGATAGTTGACTTTGTGCAACTTTCTCTTATCTCCCTACTGTATATCTGGAGCTCAGCCACAGTGATCTTGAGGTTCTTCTCTACCTCTCTCATAAAGGCTCTTCTCCCACGATTGCTCAGTTTAGCTAGACGGCCAGGTCAAGGAAGAGTTCTGGTGGTCCCAAACTTCTTCCATTTAAGGATTATGGAGGCCACTGTGCTCCTAGGGACATTGAGTACTGCAGAAATTCTTTTGTAACCTTGGCCAGATCTGTGCCTTGCCACAATTCTCTCTCTGAGCTCCTTGGGCCTTTGACCTCATGATTCTCATATGGTGTGACATGCACTGTGAGCTGTGAGGTCTTATATAGACAGGTGTGTGCCTTTCCAAATCAAGTTCTATCAGTTTAATTAAACACAGCTGGACGGACTGGAACCATCTCAAGGAGGATCACAAGGAAATGGACAGCATGTGACTTAAATATGTGTGCCTGAGCAAAGGGTCTAAATACTTATGACCATGTGATAGTTCACTTTTTCTTGTTTAAAAAATTTGCAAAAAATTCTATATTTCTTTTTTTTCTTTCAAGATAGAGTGCAGAGTGTACATTAATGAGAAAAAAAATGAACGTTTTTGAATTTACCAAATGTCTGCAATAGAGTTGAGCGCGGTTCGAGGTTCGAGGTTCTCCAGTTCTAGGCTCGAGTGATTTTTGGGCTGTTCGAGATCGAACTAGAACTCGAGCTTTTTGCTAAAAGCTCGATAGTTCTAGAAACGTTCGAGAACGGTTCTAGCAGCAAAAAGCAGGGCTTTTTACAGCTACAGTGTGCAGGAGCCATCGCTGGCAGCCTGCCACAAGCTGGTAACCAAGATAAACATCGGGTATCCAAGCAAAGCGCTTGGTTAGTAACCCGATGTTTATCTTAGTTACGTGCAGGAAGCCCACACTTCCCGCTCAGCTCGCTCCGCCCCCTCCTGCCCGCAGCATGTATACATACATATACACACACACACACACACTCTCACACACGCACCCCCCCTTCCCCCCCCCCCGCTCGGCTTACCTGCGGTGATGAAGTCCCGCCATCCAGACCTCAGCGCTGTCACTGTCCTCCATGGCCGCCGCTTGTCACATCACCTCTCGCTTCCCACCCGAGACGTCACGGACCTCTCGCGATACTTGATGTGAAGGCGCCGGTCATTGACCTCAGTGACAGGGGCTGTCGGCAGTGCTGGAGATCAGCGCAGGTAATGTACCTCGCTGACAGCAGCACTTGTCATCCCCTGCAGTGACCTGGGCTGACCCATTGATGTTAGCTCAGGTCACTGCACTGCTCTCCCAGCCAATGGGGAACATTCTGCTCTTCATTGACTGGGACAGTGTGGATCGTCATGGCAACCCCTTGGATTACACCAGACCTGGATTTGTTTTTCATTCTAATAAATTGGTTAAAGAGGGAATGTTTTGGGGAGTGTTTTTTCAAATAAAAATGTGTTTGTCGTCTATTTTTTTTATTACTGACTGGGTTGGTGATGTCGGGTATCTGATAGACGCCTGACCTCACCAACCCCAGGGCTTGATGCCAGGTGACATTACACATCTGGTATTAACCCCATATATTACCCCGTTTGCCACCGCACCAGGGCGCGGGATGAGCTGGGGCGAAGCACCAGGATTGGCGCATCTAATGGATGCGCCACTTCTGGGGCGGCTGCGGCCTGCTATTTTTAGGCTGGGGAGATTCCAATAACCATGGACCTCCCTAGTCTGAGAATATCAGGCCCCAGCTGTCTGCTTTACCTTGGCTGGTGATCCAATTTTAGGGGACCCCTACGTGTTTTTTTTTTTAATTATTTATTTAATTTAAAATAACAGCGTGGGGTGCCCTCAGTTTTGGATTACCAGCCAAGGTGAGGTTGCCAGCTGTGGTCTGCAGGCTGCAGCCGTCTGCTTTACCCTAGCTGGCTACAAAACTAGGGGGAACCCTACGTCATTTTTTTTTCATTTTTTTGGCTAAATACAAAGCTAAGCACCCCTTAGTGCCACATGAAAGGTACCAAAGGGTGTTCCACTTTTTCGCCATTATTTTCTCCACTTTTTCTCCATTTTTTTCTCCACTTATTCTCCACTTTTTCTCCTCTTATTCTCCACTTTTTCTCCACTTTTTCTCCTCTTATTCTCCACTTTTTCTCCACTTTTTCTCCACTTTTTCTCCACTTTTTCTCCATTTTTTTCTCCACTTTTTCTCCACTTTTTCTCCACTTTTTCTCCACTTTTTCTCCTCTTATGCTCCACTTTTTTCTCCACTTTTTCTCCTCTTATGCTCCACTTTTTCTCCACTTTTTCTCCACTTTTTCTCCACTTTTTTCTCCACTTTTTCTCCTCTTATGCTCCACTTTTTTCTCCACTTTTTTCTCCACTTTTTTCTCCACTTTTTCTCCACTTTTTCTCCTCTTATGCTCCACTTTTTCTCCACTTTTTCTCCTCTTATTCTCCACTTTTTCTCCACTTTTTCTCCACTTTTTCTCCACTTTTTTCTCCACTTTTTCTCCACTTTTTCTCCACTTTTTCTCCTCTTATGCTCCACTTTTTCTCCACTTTTTCTCCTCTTATGCTCCACTTTTTCTCCACTTTTTCTCCACTTTTTCTCCACTTTTTTCTCCACTTTTTCTCCTCTTATGCTCCACTTTTTCTCCACTTTTTCTCCACTTTTTTCTCCACTTTTTCTCCTCTTATGCTCCACTTTTTCTCCACTTTTTTCTCCACTTTTTTCTCCACTTTTTTCTCCACTTTTTCTCCACTTTTTCTCCTCTTATGCTCCACTTTTTCTCCACTTTTTTCTCCACTTTTTCTCCTCTTATGCTCCACTTTTTCTCCACTTTTTCTCCTCTTAATCTCCACTTTTTCTCCACTTTTTCTCCACTTTTTCTCCACTTTTTCTCCACTTTCTTCTCCACTTTTTCTCCTCTTATGCTCCACTTTTTCTCCACTTTTTCTCCACTTTTTCTCCTCTTATGCTCCACTTTTTCTCCACTTTTTCTCCTCTTATGCTCCACTTTTTCTTCACTTTTTCTCCTCTTAATCTCCACTTTTTCTCCTCTTATGCTCCACTTTTTCTCCACTTTTTCTCCACTTTTTCTCCACTTTTTTCTCCACTTTTTCCCCTCTTATGCTCCACTTTTTCTCCACTTTTTCTCCACTTTTTCTCCACTTTTTCTCCTCTTATGCTCCACTTTTTCTCCACTTTTTCTCCACTTTTTTCTCCACTTTTTCTCCTCTTATGCTCCACTTTTTCTCCACTTTTTCTCCACTTTTTCTCCTCTTATGCTCCACTTTTTCTCCACTTTTTCTCCTCTTATGCTCCACTTTTTCTCCACTTTTTCTCCTCTTAATCTCCACTTTTTCTCCTCTTATGCTCCACTTTTTCTCCACTTTTTCTCCACTTTTTCTCCACTTTTTCTCCTCTTATGCTCCATTTTTTCTCCACTTTTTCTCCACTTTTTTCTCCACTTTTTCTCCTCTTATGCTCCACTTTTTCTCCACTTTTTCTCCTCTTAATCTCCATTTTTTCTCCTCTTATGCTCCACTTTTTCTCCACTTTTTCTCCACTTTTTCTCCACTTTTTTCTCCACTTTTTCTCCTCTTATGCTCCACTTTTTCTCCACTTTTTCTCCACTTTTTCTCCACTTTTTCTCCTTTTATGCTCCACTTTTTCTCCACTTTTTCTCCACTTTTTTCTCAACTTTTTCTCCTCTTATGCTCCACTTTTTCTCCACTTTTTCTCCTCTTAATCTCCACTTTTTCTCCTCTTATGCTCCACTTTTTCTCCACTTTTTCTCCACTTTTTCTCCACTTTTTCTCCACTTTTTCTCCTCTTATGCTCCACTTTTTCTCCACTTTTTCTCCACTTTTTTCTCCACTTTTTCTCCTCTTATGCTCCACTTTTTCTCCACTTTTTCTCCTCTTATGCTCCACTTTTTCTCCACTTTTTCTCCTCTTATGCTCCACTTTTTCTCCACTTTTTCTCCACTTTTTCTCCACTTTTTTCTCCACTTTTTCTCCTCTTATGCTTCACTTTTTCTCCACTTTTTCTCCACTTTTTTCTCCACTTTTTCTCCACTTTTTCTCCTCTTATGCTCCACTTTTTCTCCACTTTTTCTCCACTTTTTCTCCTCTTATTCTCCACTTTTTCTCCACTTTTTCTCCTCTTATGCTCCACTTTTTCTCCTCTTATGCTCCACTTTTTCTCCTCTTATTCTCCACTTTTTCTCCACTTTTTCTCCTCTTATTCTCCACTTTTTCTCCACTTTTTCTCCATTTTTTTTTCCACTTTTTCTCCACTTTTTCTCCACTTTTTCTCCACTTTTTCTCCTCTTATGCTCCACTTTTTCTCCCCTTTTTCTCCTCCTAATCTCCACTTTTTCTCCACTTTTTCTCCACTTTTTCTCCTCTTATGCTCCACTTTTTCTCCACTTTTTCTCCACTTTTTTCTCCACTTTTTTCTCCACTTTTTCTCCTCTTATGCTCCACTTTTTCTCCACTTTTTCTCCACTTTTTTCTCCACTTTTTCTCCTCTTATGCTCCACTTTTTCTCCACTTTTTCTCCACTTTTTTCTCCACTTTTTCTCCTCTTATGCTCCACTTTTTCTCCACTTTTTCTCCACTTTTTCTCCGTTCTTTTTCTATGGTCAGTCTACCCATTAGCTCTGCCATGCTTACTGTAGCTCTACACCTACTGCACATGTTACTTTATGATTGACATCTCTTTCGTACCAGAGCTGTCTAAGCCTACTCTGACCCCATATTTGTCATTACTATATTGTCCTTGTACTGTATTATGACATTTGTATCATGTGTTTCATTTCTTGCTGTGTTGCAATTTTTTTGCTGCATCCCAATTGTACCTCTACATTGTTCGAGTTTATGTTATTGTTCTCTCACTCTTATGTGATACTGATTATTGTCATTTTTCATGATTACATGCAGATAAGTCCAATCTGACAAAGGCTCAGGCCGAAACGTCATTTGTAACTTGTTTTGGACAAAAACATATATGCTTATGAAAAAAAAATGTTCTTAATACGGACCAATAAAGAGTGATTTTGCATTACTATCCATTGGGACTTACTGACTTAGTCTGGGAGATTTAGAGTGCCGAGGTTACTCACTAATTTTATCTATTATTACCTCTGAGCACCTATATACCAGTGAGCAGAGCTTCCTCTACAGTAGTTCTCCTGATTAGGCATGCCCTTACCTCATGAGAAGGGCATTGCAGCTTTGGTAGCAACCATTACGACATGGACTCTGCTGCTGTGGACCCGGGGAGAGTGAGTGCAGATTCATTGCACCCACACTCCTCACATGAAGGGTCCGCACTCCTAGAAAATGGGGGATACGTTCCCTGAGTGTCTCCCCCCCATATTCTAGACGGTCCAGAGTCGTCGTGGGACCCCTTTATTTTTTTTCTTACAATAAATTGGTGAAAGAGGAAATGTTTTGGGGACTGTTTTTTCAAATAAATTTCTTTTGTCGATTTTTTGTTTTTGTTAGTACTGACAGTTTATGATGTTGGGTATCTAATAGACGCCATGACATCACAAACTGCTGGGCTTGATCTCAGGTGACTTTACAGCTAGTATCAACCCGATTTATTACCCCGTTTGCCACTGCACCAGGGCACGGGATGAGCTGGGGTGAAGCGCCAGGATTGGCGCATCTAGTGGATGCGCCACGTCTGGGGTGCCTGCGGCCTGCTATTTTTAGGCTGTGAAGGCCCAATAACTATGGACCTTCCCACCCTGAGAATACCAGACCACAGCTGTCCGCTTTACCTTGGCTGGTGATCCAATTTGGGGGGGACCCTACTTTTATTGTGTAATTATTAATATTTATAAAATAATTATAAAAAAGAGCCTGAGGGGACCTCCACATTGGATCCCCAACCACGGTAAAGCTGCCAGCTGTGGTTTTCAGGCTACAGCCGTCTGCTTTACCCTAGCTGGCTATCAAAAATGGGGGGACCCAACGTAATTTATTTTTTTTAACTATTTTTTAAATAGAAAAAATTAATGGGCTTCCCTGTATTTTGATTGCCAACCAAGGTAACGGCAGGCAGATGGGGGTGGCAACCCATAGCTGTCTGCTTTATCTGCGCTGAGAATCAAAAATACCGCGGAGCGCTACGTCATTTTTTTAAAGATTTATTTTTACAGCACTGTGATGTCCAGCAATCAAAATACAGGGAAGCCCATTTTATTTTTAGTTATTTAAATAAATAATTAAAAAAAATATATATGGGCTCCCGCTGCATTTTTTGTATTGCTAGCTAAGGGTAATCCAAGCAGCTACTGGCTGCTAACCCCCACTGCTTGGTGTTACCTTCACTGGCAATGGAAAATCCAGGGAAGCATTTTTTATTTTTTTTGCCAAAAAACTACAAAAAAAGGACGTGAGCTTCGCCATATTTTTGTATGCTAGCCAGGTATAGCAGGCAGGTGCTGGAAGAGTTGGATACAGCGCCAGAAGATGGCGCTTCTATGAAAATGCCATTTTCTGAGGTGGCTGCAGACTGCAATTCGCAGCAGTGGGGCCCAGAAAGCTCAGGCCAACCGGTGGTGCGGATTCCAATCCCCAGCTGCCTAGTTGTACCTGGCTGGACACAAAAATGGGGCAAAGCCTACGTCATTTGTTTTCTAATTATTTCATGAAATTCATGAAATAATAAAAAAAGGGCTTCCCTTTATTTTTGGTTCCCAGACGGGTACAAATAGGCAACTGGGGGTTGGGGGCAGCCGTACCTGCCTGCTGTACCTGGCTAGCATACAAAAATATGGCGAAGCCCACATAATTTTTTCAGGGGGCAAAAAAATTCTGCATACAGTCCTGGATGGAGTATGCTGAGCCTTGTAGTTCTGCAGCTGCTGTCTGTCTGTATGTAGAAGAGCAGACAGCAGCTGCAGAACTACAAGGCTCAGCATACTCCATCCAGGACTGTATGCAGAAGTTTTTTGCCCACCAAAAAAATGACGTGGGCTTCGCCATATTTTTGTATGCTAGCCAGGTACAGCTGGCAGCCACGGGCTGCCTCCAACCCCCAGTTGCCTATTTGTACCCGGCTGGGAACCAAAAATATAGGGAAGCCCGTTTTTTTTTAATTATTTCACTTATTTCATGAAATAATTAAAAAACAAATGACGTGGGCTTCGCCCTATTTTTGTGTCCAGCCGGGTACAACTAGGCAGCTGGGGATTGGAATCCGCAGCACAGGTTAGCCCGAGGTTTGTGGGCGCCTCTGCTGCGGATTTCAGTCCGCAGCCGTCCCAGAAAATGGCGCTCTCATAGAAGCGCCATCATCTGGCGCTGTATCCAACTCTTCCAACAGCCCTGGAGCCGGGTGGCTTGTTGGGTAATCATGAGTTAATACTGGCTTTGATTTACTAGCCAGTATTAAGCCAGAGATTCTTAATGTCAGGCACGTTTGACCCGGCCATTAAGAATCTCCAATAAAGGGTTAAAAAAAAGACACCACACAGAGGAAAAATACTTTAATAGAAATAAATACACAGACACATTAGAGACTCCATCTTTATTACCCCCTGTCAGCCCTCCACGACCCTGCTCTTCTGTCTTCTTTCTTTCTAGTGTAGTAGTAGTGACGATTGTAGTGAGGAAGGATGAGATTCACCAGCTCATCACTTGGGGCTGGGGAACCTCCATCCTCACTACAATGCTCACTACAATCGTGCAGCAGCGTGCAGCCTTCACTCCGTGAGTGATCACTGCTGGCTGCTAGCGGTAACGCTGACAGACGCGTTACCATAGCAACGGTGCTCTCGGAGCCGCGGTTAGCGGTGACGTCACCGCTAACTGCGTTGCTATGGCAACGGTGATCTCCGTTAATGACCGGCTGTGTCAGCCGGTCCCTAACGGAACAGGGAGTCGACCGTGTGCTAGAGCATGTCGCCGGTACACGGCGATACACATATGTGCACCGTGTACCGGAGAGATGCACTCGCAGGTCCTACATGACGTGTCATAGTCATGTGACCAGTCTGTAGCCAATGAGATAATAGCCACATGACTGGTCACATGGCTATTTTGACGTCACGATAGGTCCTGCATCTCTGCTGGCAGTGCAGGTCACCGGGAGGATTCAGCGATCATCGGATGGAATAGCGGCAGGAGACAGAGTGCAGAAGGGATCGCGAGGACCGGTAAGTGTTATGGCAATGTTTATTAACTGTTTGTGTACATTTATAATGCATTTTTATGTGTTTGTGATTGCCTCCCATTATAGCCTATACGTTCGAGTTCGGTTCGTCGAACGTTCGACGAACTGAACTCGAACGAGACCTCCGTTCGGCGAACCACCTCGAGCCGAACCGCGACCGGTTCGCTCATCTCTAGTCTGCAACAAAACAAAGAGTGAAAAATTTAAAGGGGTCTGAATACCTTCCGTACCCACTGTAAATGTTAAAATATATAAATGAAGCAAAAAAAATTTCCAATACTAGAATAAGATTATGCTTATTCAATAGTCATTCATCAAGGGGTGAATCAGTCTGAAATGTTTATTTACTATGCAGGGTGGAGGGTGATGAGTGGCACTTTTACTGGAATTTAGTTTTTCAATATTTTGTGCCAATATGCTGTAGACATTGTGATATCACTCCTCTCTACCCCCCAAAAAACAAAACATGTTCTTCTACCCAAAATTTTTAGATTAAACAAATCCTTCAGCTAAAACGTAAAGTATTAATACTTGGTACATGTATAGTCAACATATCTAGTGTCCTCCCCATGTCCCCATTCTCTGGAGAGAATGAGACTCCAAACATAGAGAAACGGCAACATGAAGAAAGGACAAGGTATGTCAGCCATACTTGTTCCATGTATAGTCAAATTTTCGGTTTCAACTGGGCTAATTTACTGGTGATGGAGTATGTGCTGGAGTAATGATGGTCTACCAACACATGGTTCTTATGAAGGGGGACCCGGGTGATGGCCAACAGAGCTCCACTCTCCTTCAATCTGGTGTTGTGCATATGTTCCATCCCGGCTGAGGGGTGCAACACTTATTTCAGCAGCTCGTCCACCACCCCGTCGTGGGTCACCATCATAAATGTAGTTGGGCAACACATCACAGAAAAAGTCTCCTTATAACTCAAACACAAACTCTTTATTCAGCATACAGTCTTCATGGGAGATACCTTCAGAATAAACGTTCCAGGACCAGACACCTTCATAACAACCTTTCCAGGACAGACATGCCATTTTCCTCTTGAGGTACTGTTGTGCTGCCGCTGTTCTATGGAATAACCTTCTGTATAGCTCTCGCTCTGGGTATTATCCCTCCAGCAGCCGAGTCTGACTTCTGCGTTCCTTGTCTCTTGCCTTAGCGGCTTTCCATGCCAGTAAGACACAATGGAGGAGACCTCCAGAGGCCTTGGTGGACCCCAATACAGAGCTCACTATCCCAAGAACCCATATGCAGAAATCCCCTGACTTTCTCTGGCCTGTCTGCCTAACTCACCCACTGCTCCTGCCACTGTGCTCGGTCTCTAGACTACCAAAGTACCTCACTCTGCCCCGGCTACACCTGCAAATAATACTTTCTATTGCTAATACAGTCTATTTACCATTTAACCCTCGCCTGCACACTTGGTCCCTGCATTACACTAAATCCTACCTTAAAACATTCTATATTAATATTCTTATACTTTACATGACAATAAAATATTTCCTATAGAAACTTACACAAAACACATTACACGCTATATACTAAAACACCCTAGAGGTCAGAGTAGAAGAAGCCGCAGTAATACAAAAAGGTATATATACATACAGTACATATGGACACAATATACACTCAGTAGGGGTGGGGCAATCTGCCCACCTCTTACACTTAGGTACATTGTCTTTACTTCATTTTGGTGCCACAATACATTATATTCAAAGTCTAATGCCTCTGCTTACTGTAGAGATTTGGATGCCTATACATAGTCCTATGTGGCGCCCCAGGACCTGGTCGCCACAACAGCATTGCCCTTCCAAAGGGTTAATGCTGAGCCTGGAGGTAATTGGGAGATCTATTGGCCAGTAAGTTTAACACCCAACGCAGTTCTCCCTCCGGCCAGCAGGGGGAGCTCTGAACCTGGAACTTCAGGGAGCATTCCTTAAGTCTTGCTGGAGGGAGGAAGTGTAGGCAGTCTGTAGGGAGAAGTGGAAGGAAGCAGACGCAGAGTGAGCTGTCCTGCAGAACTGGGGCCTAGAGCTAGAGTAGCTTGGCCCAGGGAAGCAGGAGTAGCTGAGAGGCAGCAGAGAGACTCGGACATCGGAGTCTGTGGTTTCCAGGGTATAAAATCCGTCCCTGGTAGCCGAATCCGGAGGGCAGGAGAGCTGCAAGCCCCTTGGCCCAGAAGCAACCTGAAGGAACAGCTGCAATCCAAGGGCCCGGTGGGGACCCCAGCAGAGAAGCCCCAGAGAGGGCCTGCGCAGTCTACCCCACAGAAAAAGGGGCGAACCACCGGTCCCAGCAGCAAGAGGGCAATTGCTAACCCAAAGTGCAGTGTCCTAAACAGCAAAGAAAGATTAAGGAGTAGGCCTCATACTCAACTGGCCAAAGATCACCCCAGGCACTTCCAGGCCGGCCGGACCATCTTTACCATCTGTGACGGTCTCCCTGGACTAAACTTCTGCCGAGTAAAAGAGGAGAAGGTAAAGAGACTACTGTTTGTGCCTGTTTCTTTCATTGCTTGTCGGCCCTGCACCGTGCTAGTCACACAACACCATAGACTTCCACAAGCACCAACTGTGTCCCGGGGCACCGCTCCACCTGTGGGGAGCAGTACCACCATCGCTGCCACTTCATCACCCCGGAGGCCTTACACAGCAGCGGCGGCTTAATAGCCGCATACCACAGGTGGCGTCACGAACACAAACTTAAAGTCATCAGCCACATATTCTACTGACACCCACCAGGGCCACGGAGCCGGGCCCAGCCACCACTGACTACCACCGGACTAGTCCGGCCCAGCACCGGGTGTCCCATAGCCCTGGGGTGGGCGAGTCAACTTTTGGCGTCACGAACAGGATTTCGTGCCCGGTCCCACCGGGTACTGTGCGCCTGCAGGAATTGTGCTTAAAAGACTGTGTACTGGCTGTAAACTGCCGCCGCCATTAGCCTCGCCGAGCGCAGGAAGAAGGGGGGCGTGCCTGACAAAGAGCGCGAAGGGAGCGCGCCATCAGAGCAGAGCGCTGTTAACCCCGCGCGACCCAGAAGGAAATTTGAAAAGTGAACGGAGCCTGGTAAGGTTCACTAAGGGGGAGGAAGATGTCCGACTCAGAGGGAGAGCAGGTGGCTGCCATCGCCCAAGGTGCCGCAGCACCGGCCGAAGCAATCCCAGTCGCTGTCGCCCCAGCCCCCACTGTAGCGCCGGTAATGCCGATCACCATGCCGTACATCCCGGGAGCAGAATGGCTGCCGCAGTACTCCGGGGAGTCCCATACCTTGAGCGACTTCAGAGAAAGCCTGCACAGCTTATTCCGGGTGTATCCGCTGACTGAGAGCCAGAAGGTGGGCATATTAATGGGACAGCTAGCCAGCGCAGCCCAGCGTGAAGTGAAGTCCTGGCCTGATACAGATAAAGGGACAGTAACCCAGATATTGGCCAAGCTAAAGAGTACTTTTGACACCCGCACCGCAGCAGAGATAAAGATGAGATTCTTTGGGTGCAAGCAGCGGGCCACAGACAGCATAAGGGACTATGCCTTAAACTTGCAGGAGGCCCTGAAAGCAGTTAAACAGGTGGACCCAGAGAGTGTACGTGAAGAACACAAACTCCTAACTGAGCAGTTCATAGAGGGGCTCCTGTCAGATGCCCACAGGACCCAGCTGCGTATCATGGTCCTGCAGAACCCTGCTCTGGACTTTGCAAAGTTTAAGGACCAGGCCATCCGGGTACTGAGAGAATCTACACCGAATGACCCAGTACCCCTCCGGCCTCTTGCTATCACGTACCCCGGGGTGGTGCCTGCAACACGAGCCGCTGCAGGGGCTGAGGCGCAGACCCTGAATAAGGATCCCACTGCAGAGCTCAGACAGCAGTTCCAGGAGCTGACCAAGACTGTAGCTGCCCTTGCCAAGACCGTGCAGTCCCTACAAGTGACCCCACCGCCTGCAAGAATCGAGTTGGCCTCCAGCCCAGATGACGTCCCATGGATGCGACAGAGGAGGATTCCGCCGACCCGAGGCAGAGACACAGACCGGTATGATTCAACAGGACAACCGATCTGCCGCCGCTGCAGCCAGGCGGGCCACATTGCACGACACTGTCCTTTAAATGGGCCGAGCCTGGGGCCAGGAGCCGACCCCCAGGTGTAAGGAAGCCCGGCTCAACCCCCAGCCGCAGCAAGTATGTGGGAGGACGCCCGGTCCTTCCTATTGTGCTGGATGGGATCCCTTTGAATGCCCTCCTGGATACGGGGTCCCAGGTAACAACCATCCCTTATAAACTGTACAAAAGATATTGGGCTGATTCAGACATTGACCATGGCCCGGGTGATGATTTAACAATTGTGGCCAGTAATGGTCAGCCCTTACCTCAAATTGGGTACAAAGAAGTAACCATTAAAGTGGGGCGGGTGGAATTGCCATGTCAGGGGATGATAATTGTAGATATAGATCGCAAAGAATCTGAACCACTGCTAACCATTGGTACAAATGTGATAGAAAATTGTATTGCCGAAGTGATAATTTTGTTGCAACAGGCGTCTGAAACTGCCAGCTCCGGGCAGCAGCGTGCCCTACAGAGGGAGATCAGAGCCCTGATGAGGAGGCAGCAGGTAGAGCTGGCCGGAGGAGAAATTGGCAGTGTGAGGGTAAGTGACCCCCTCCCCATTGCAATACCCCCAAGAAGTGAAATGTTGATATGGTGTCGGGCAGCAATAGGCCTCAAGGGTCAGGATTACCATGCCTTGGTAGAACCGGTGTATTCAGACAGTAGGCCTGGAGTCCTGATAGCCAGAGGGGTAGCAGACGTCCGCAAGGGGAGAGTGCCCGTCCGTGTCTTGAATTGTGGGGAGGAGGAGGCCAAATTGCCCCGGTACGCCACTGTAGCAAAACTGTACACTGTCAGCAACAATACCATCAAAGCAGTGGAACCCTTGATCCCGTCCGACCAGGCGGAAAACAATGGCTCCAAGGGGCAGCTGGAAGACTGGTGCCAAAAATTACATGTAGGTACCGACTCCACCCCCTCGCACCAAAAGCATGGGGTTTACCGGGTGGTACAGGAGTACGAGCGTGTCTTCAGCAAACACCCCCTAGATTTTGGGCAGGTGAAAGGGGTTAAACATCAAATCCCCACGGGTGATCATCATCCCATTAAAGAGAGATACCGCCCTGTACCCCCCGCACAGTATCAGCGTGCCAAGGAAATGTTACGGGAAATGAAGGAGGCTGGGGTTATCAGAGATAGTTGTAGCCCCTGGGCAGCTCCACTAGTGCTCGTAAAGAAAAAAGATGGTACAATGAGAATGTGTGTAGATTACAGGCAAATTAACCGCATTACACATAAAGATGCTTATCCACTGCCCAGAATAGAGGAGTCACTAACAGCCTTAAAGTCAGCTAACTATTTCTCCACCTTGGATCTCACCAGTGGGTATTGGCAGGTTCCCGTGGCAGAGGCGGACAAGGAGAAGACTGCATTCACGACACCAATGGGCCTCTGTGAGTTCAATTGTATGCCATTCGGGCTCTGCAACGCCCCAGGGACATTCCAAAGGTTGATGGAGTGCTGCTTGGGCCACCACAACTTTGAAACCGTGCTGTTGTACCTGGATGACGTCATAGTCTACTCCAAGACTTATGAAGACCACCTGAGGCACTTAGCAGAAGTGTTTGAGTCCTTGTCGAAATATGGCCTGAAGATAAAGCCGTCCAAATGTCACCTCTTGAAGCCAAAGGTACAGTACCTGGGTCATGTGGTCAGCGCAGAAGGTGTGGCACCTGATCCGGAGAAAGTCACTGTAATCAAGGACTGGCCAAGACCCACCACAGTGAAGGAGGTGCGGTAGTTCCTTGGACTGGTGGGCTACTACCGAAGGTTCATCGATGGTTTCACCAAGATAGCAGCGCCCCTTCAAGATCTCCTGGTGGGCCAGCCAAAGCAGGCTAAGAAGCAGAGCCCTCCATTTGAATGGAGCAGCCAACTAGAAACATCCTTTGTCCGGCTGAAAGGGGCTCTCACGGGAGAAGAAATTCTGGCCTACCCTGACTACAGCCAACCGTTTGTACTGTATACAGACGCCAGCAACGTGGGACTGGGAGCAGTTCTGTCCCAGGTACAGGGAGGCAGAGAGAGGGTGATAGCGTACGCCAGTAGGAAGCTTCGGCCCACAGAAAGGAATCCAGAAAACTACAGTTCCTTCAAGCTGGAGTTCCTCGCTATTGTTTGGGCAGTGACTGAACGCTTCAAGCACTATCTGGCATCGGCCAAGTTCACCATCTTCACGGACAACAATCCGTTGACACACCTGGCAACAGCCAAGTTAGGTGCGATGGAACAGCGATGGATGGCCCGGCTGTCTAACTTTGACTTTACCATCAAGTATCGGGCTGGCAAGAAGAATAACAATGCTGATGCGCTGTCCAGAATGCCTCACTTGCCCGAGTCTGGAGAAGACATGGATGAACTCGAAGAGATAGAGTTACCGGCTTTCCATCACCAAGGTGTGTCCCAGTGTGAGCATGCTGTAGGAGTGAAGCGCTCAAGCCAGCACGGGGTCTCGGTCAACCCCTTACTCCACCATAATTGGGAAGAAACACAGAACGGTGACCCGGCCGTGCGATTGGTCAAAGAGAAGCTAGCGCAAGCTGAGACCCATCTTGGCCCAGACGCTCCAGAGGAAGCCCAGCAGCTGTGGAAGGAGAGGGGACGACTGTTCACCTACCAAGGCAAGCTCTGCAAGAGATATGTCAACTATCGAACAAATGAACTTGTCTGGCAGATAGTGGTTCCGCAGAGAGATGCTCCAATGGTCCTAGCAGCATATCATGATAACGCAGGACACTTCGGGTGGAAGAAGTTGGAAGCCCTACTCCGTGATCGGTTCTATTGGGTGCACATGAGAAAGATGATCGAGAAGTGGTGCCGAGACTGTGGCCCGTGTAACCTGAGGCGGAAAGACGATGCCAGCCAAAGGTCTCCCCTACAGCCAATTGTCACAAAGCAGCCCCTGGAGTTGGTGGCCCTGGACCACGTGAAGTTAACACCAAGCCGGTCAGGCTATGTGTACGCCCTCACCATTGTGGACCATTACTCTCGTTTCCTGGTAGTAGTGCCTGTGAAGGACCAGACAGCCAGGACAGCAGCTAGAGCGTTCCAGGCATCCTTTTGTCGACCTCACGGCTATCCGGAAAGGGTACTGACTGATCAGGGTCCTGCATTCGAGGCTGAAGTGTTCCAAGAGTTCTGTAACATGTACGGTTGTAAGAAAATCCGAACCACACCGTACCACCCCCAAACCAATGGACTGTGCGAGAAAATGAACCATGTGGTTATTGATATGCTGAAGACCCTACCGCTGGAGGAAAGGAACCAATGGCCAGAAAAGTTGCCAGATCTGGTAGACCTGTACAACCACATCCCAGTGAATTCGACCAACTGCAGCCCCGCTTACCTGATGCGAGCCAGACCAGGCAAGTTGCCTGTAGACTTTGAGATGGGGACTGTGTCGCCTGAGGCGGTTCAAGAAATAGAGGATTGGGATACAGAACGGCAGCAGCGGTACCGTAAGGTCCAGGAGTGCGTAGAGAGGAGCCTGTCTCAAGCAAGAACGAGGCAAGAACAGCATTACAATCGAACAGCCCCAGCAACTCCCTTAGCACCTGGAGAACAAGTCCTCAAGAAGAAGCGGAAGACGCATAAATTGGATGATCAGTGGGAAAACGAGCCCTACACCATTATCCCCTCCAACTTTGACAATAGTAAGGTATGCCTCATAAGCAAAGATGAAGGCAAGACCTATCAAGCAATTTCCCGAGACCGCCTGAAAGCGTGCCCTGAACGGTGCAGAATCCAAAGAGAAATGGAAGGAGTACAAGGAAGTCCCCAAAGTCAAGAGAAAGGAGGGGAGATGATTCAAACCATCCTTGGAAAGTTCCCCAAAACTTGGACCCGAATAAACAATGCCATAGTGGTACCAGTTTTGACGTTTCCGCAGTTGGTCGAGCCAGAAACAGAAAAGGTTCCGGATCCACCTAAAGAATCGTCCGCTCCGGCACGAGATGACACACCAGCAGTGGAGCAGGAGGATCAACCCCCTGTCAGTGGTGAACCTGTCATACCCTTGGCGACTCCTAGATCACAAAGGCAACCATCACGCTTACCTATGGGGGTTAGGCCCACCTGTAGTGCTGAGATAGAAGACGCACCACGTAGTCAGGGGCAAACACCAGAGCTACGTAGGTCCCAGCGCAGCACTCGGGGACAACCCCCTCTAAGGTATAGGGAGTCAACTGTATAAGGGAAAGAGTACTTATTAGGATGTAAATAGTTATGCAAAATGTATGCCATGTTGTGTACAAAATGTTTTCTTTTTCTTTGATTGCGAAAATGGACAATTGGGCCACTGGACTATGGGTGGCCAACACCTAAATTGTTCATAGTTAGCACCAGTGTGCTCAACACCCCTGAAGAAAAACCCGTCCGGCGTGCATAGAGTGGGGTCATCAATGCTCTGACGCACGCCCAGAGCCTACGTTGGGGGTTTGAACGCGGCGGGTCCCCCATGGAGCAGTGTAATGGACACCCGGCAGGGAGCCACACTGGACTCTTATAGTAATGTTTAAGGTTGTAACGTTAAAGTAATTGCGCCTCCCATAATGGGATGAAATGTTCTAACATGTCATGTTTGTCTCTACAGTCCGGGAGTACTGAATTTAACTAAGGGGGAGTGTGGCGCCCCAGGACCTGGTCGCCACAACAGCATTGCCCTCCCAAAAGGGTTAATGCTGAGCCTGGAGGTAATTGGGAGATCTATTGGCCAGTAAGTTAACACTCAACACAGTTCTCCCTCCGGCCAGCAGGGGGAGCTCTGAACCTGGAACTTCAGGGAGCATTCCTTAAGTCTGGCTGGAAGGAGGAAGTGTTAGTTAGTTTGGAGACAGGAGTGAAAGAGTGCAGACGCAGAGTAGTGCTGCCTTGTAAACTGGGGCCTAGAGCTGGGATAGCTTGGCCCAGTGAAGCAAGGGGAGCAGAGAGGCACAGCAGAGACTCGGACATCGGAGTCTGTAGTTGCCAGGGCATAAAATCCATCCCTGGTAGCCGAATCCGGAGGGCAGGAGAGCTGCAAGCCCCCTGTCCCAGAAGCAATCTGAAGGTACAGCTGCATTCCAAGGGCCCGGTGTGGACTCCAGCAGAGAAGCACCAGAGAGGGCCTGCGCAGTCTACCACACAGAAGAGGGGACGAACAACAAGTCCCAGCAGCAAGAGGGCAATTGCGAACCCAAAGTGCAGTGTCCTAAAACAGCAGAGAAAGATTAAGGAGTAGGCCTCATACTCAACTGGCCAAAGATCACCCCAGGCACTTCCAGGCCGGCCGGATCATCTATACCATCTGTGACGGTCTCCCTGGACTAAGTTTCTGCCGAGTAAAAGAGGAGAAGGTAAAGAGACTACTGTTTGTGCCTGTTTCTTTCATTGCTTGTCGGCCCTGCACCGTTTTAGTCACACAGCACCATAGACTTCCACAAGCACCAACTGTGCCCCGGGCATTGCTCCACCTGTGGGGAGCAGTACCACCATTGCTGCTATAACATCATCCCGGTGGCCTCACACAGCAGCGGCGGCTTAATAGCCGCAGACCACAGGTGGCGTCACGAATACAAACTTAAAGTCATCCGCCACATATTCAACTGACACCCACCAGGGCCACGGAGCCGGGCCCAGCCACCACTGACTACCACCGGACTAGTCCGGCCCGGCACCGGGTGTCCCATAGCCCTGGGGTGGGCGAGTCAGGATCAACCCCCTGTCAGTGGTGAACCTGTCATACCCTTGGCGACTCTTAGACCACATAGGCAATCATCACGCTTACCTATCGGGGTTAGGCCTACCTGTAGTGCTGAGGTAGAAGACACACCAAGTAGTCAGGGGCAAACACCAGAGCTACGCAGGTCTCAACGCAGCACTCGGGGACAACCCCCTCCAAGGTATAGAGAGTCAACTGTATAAGGAAAAAAGAAGGAGTACTTATTAGAATGTAA